>NW_009258124.1:367211-515026 GCF_000149755.1 Phytophthora sojae
TTCGATCGGATGAGTCGATCGCCCGACTATCGCCGATGACCACCCGATCGGGCGCCAGATCACGGCCGAACCCGACCGTCATGCAAGAGGAGTTCGTGCGAGGGTTGTGGATCGACCGAATTCGTCGAGCTCAAGATGAAGAAACGTGGATCGCGGGTATGAAGAAGTACCTGATGGGAGATGTGGCTGAACTGACGCAGGATGAGGCTCGATCCTATGGCAACATCGCAGCGGATTATGAGATCGACGGTGATAATCTGCTGTTCTATTGCCCGCCCTCCAAACGATCGGAGGCAGATCGAGATGGACTGACGAGGCTGGTTGCACCAGAGACGCTCCATCAAGATATATCACTCCACTCTGGAAGGTGGACACCAGGGGATCGGGCGTACCTATCAGCGGATCCGCGATCACTTTCATTGGACAGGTCTCTTCAGGAGTGTGCAAAAGTACGTCGGTGAATGTGTCGACTGCGAGACCGGCAAAGGACGACCCACGATCAGGAGCGAGTCGCCGGGGAATATCCAGACGACATACCCGTTCCAGATCATAGCAATGGATCACATACCTTCGCTACCCAAGTCGTACAAGGGTAATACGGAAGTGTTGATTTGGGTCGATCTGTTCACGGGATACGTGATCGCGAAGGCCAGTTCGTCCCGAACGGCGCAGACGATCGCCGAGTCTTACGAAGAGTGCGTGTTCAGGCGATTTGGTGCTAGCGAGGTGATCAGACATGATCGCGAACCGGGATTTATGGCCGACTTCTTCCGCGCCTTTAACAAGATCCTGGGTACGCGTCAGCGAGCGACGATGACATATCGACCTCAAGCTAACGGTACTGCAGAGCGAATGGTACAGACGGCGACGAGAGCCCTGAAGATGTTCGTGGAGGATCTGGATCAGAGAGATTGGGATGAGTACGCAGAGCGATTGACCTTCGCGATCAACACGGCTCAAGATCGACTCCGACGAGACTCCCCTTTTTATCTGGTGCATGGTTGGGATCCTCGATCGACGCTCGAGGCGACGATACCTTTGGGTAGTACTCGGACTCGGGATCGGAATCCTCGACGGTGGCGTTTTCGGATCCAGAGGCACTATGATCAGGCTCGAAGTCAGGTGATTGCTCGCCTACGCGAGGCGATCGCGGATCGGGCCGATCGACACAATGAAGAAGTTCGACCACACGCGATCGCTAGATCTCAGGTGTGGCTGTACCTGGATCGTGTGAAAGAAGGGTATGCCCGGAAGCTGGCTCACCCGTGGCACGGCCCGTTCCGGGTTGCGGAGAAGGTGAACGAGTACACGATGAAGCTTCAGATCGCTGGTACGGACTATCTCCTGTTCCCGATCGTGCATGTTTCGAAGCTGAAGTTGGTCAGGGACTTCCCTGATCGACCGCAGATCGCGCTCACGGTGGACGAAGCAGATCGACTTGATTTCGACGAAGTCTTACTTCCGGAGGACAGCTGGGCCCCAGATCGAGACTCGAACGAGTACGAAGTGGAGAAGATCACGGATATGCGGACGGGTCGAAGGACGCGGTACGGCCGGATTTATCGAGAATTCCTGGTACACTGGAAGGGTTACGACGAGCCTGATTAGGTCGACGAAGCTGATCTCAACTGTGGAGCTTTATTACACGAGTTCCTTCGAGATCGCGTGAGCCGGAACCGATTTGGCGCGATGCAGTCTCACGAGGAGGAGTGAGCTCGGATCGCCAGGGTGAGCTGGTCACCTTGGTGAGCGAGAAGGATGACGGATCGACGGGGAGGCCGTTGATCGGAGGAAGAGGTTGTATATGAATGAATGCGTGTACGTGAGTGCAGATCGGATGGTTATGGAGCGATTGCAGAAAGGTATGAGGACGGATCCTGGCCGATCGAGCTAGCAACGAATGGATTGACGGGGAACAGTGGGAGATCGAGGGAGAATGTGGATAGTTACGATGGAATGGATTAATCTGAATATTTCGCGTTACGCGTATGGAAGATCGGCCACCGAGTCACTCCGACTCTGGGGGTGTAATGGTCGACTGGCTCGCAACTTACGGAAGTCGATCGCAGAGACGGCGATCATGTCATGGCTTGTGCTGGGTGCCGACGTTGGGGTTGAACTTGTTGCGGAGGCGCGGGATCCGTTGAGCTGGATGGTCCTGGGGGTGGTCGCGATACTGGTTCCGCCAGGGATCATGGGTGTCGGCCTCGATCAGGGCTCGGTCGGTTCACCATGGTGCTGGGTGGGGTTGCCAGCATTCGCAGCGCGAGACACCGCACCGGGATACCAGGTCACAACGTCCCGCTGTCGCACCGGGATCATCAGGAAGAATGGGTCCAGCAGCAGATCGACGTCTGCCCACATCTCTCGCAGCATGGGCAGCATCGCGTCGAGGAGTCGGCGCCACCGATCACTGAGGCGGATCCGTCGGGCTCGGCGATCGCGATGGTATTGCTCAACGATCGGGTCCCGACGCTGTGCGGTCGTGATCGGGAGATAATGAGTGATTTCCCAAAACGCCTGGCGATGCTGCTCTTTGAGTTAAAGATAGGCAGTGGCGATCCGACCCAATCGAGTGCCGGCGCCTCGATGGAGTGCCAGATCGAAAGTCAACGAGTTCGCCGGGTTCTGCAGCACCTGCCAGGGGCGGTCGGCCATCAACGCGGTAATGTTGGGTCCGGTGATCAGGTCATCTCGATAGCCGATCCCAGCGGCAGGCTGTGCAGTGCCCCGAACGGCGAGCGGGAAGAGCCACCCCTCGGGTAGGAGAATATGGTGGGTCAGCGTCGACAGGATCATGGCTGTGATCTGTAGCTGTCTCAGCAGGATCAAAGGCCAGGGGTCCGTATCAGCCTGAACGAGTGCCCTGGGGGCGTTGAAACCCGGGATCATGGTGCCGATCGGGAACAACGGCGGGATCAGGGGACGACGCCTCGGCGATCCAGGTGGCGAACCGGGCGGGGATCCCGGAGGCGTCGATCTAGGTGAGCCATGACGGGACTGATGCGTTCCGTGGGACGATTAGGGGAGAGCCGATCCGGATTGGGACGACGGAGGGCGATCACGATCGCTAGCGAGCCGGCGAAGTGTGGGTACGGGCTGGCGAGGCCGATTGACGGCGACGAGCCTCCTGATCAGACCCCTCCGACTCGTCTTCTTCTTCGTCGGTCTCTTGATCGGGCCTCTCCGATTCGGATCCTTCTTCGTCGGCCGCGGATCTAGCCGGAGACGCCTCCCCCTCTTCCGACTGATTTCCCCGCGAAGATCGAGGTTGCGAACCGGACCCCGTCTTGGTCCGATCCCCCTTGCTCGTTTGGATCAGAAGGTGGCTGATCTGCAGCGGGTATCCCCCTGCAGGCAGATCTTCAGTAGGCAGACCCTTAGCAGGAAGTTCCTCATCATTACCGTGTAACGAGAAGGACGGCGAGGGAGACCGAGCGGGCGACCGACTCTGAGATCGACTGTGGGGTGGAGGCGCCGACCGGGCACGCTTGTGGATGTGCCCGGTAGAGTCCGGAGACCCTGAGTGACTGCGGCTGCGACGGCAGGCCTGATCGGCGCGCATTGACGAAGCCCGATCGACCGAGCTACGCGAGACAACGTGTCAGCCACATTCTCGAGATCCTCGCTGGATCGATCGCTGGCGTGACACAACATAGCGTAGGCGTTCTAGACGTCGAGGAATTGGGTGTCTTGGGCCCGGATCACCTGTTGCGCACTTTCGAGACACGATCCTGTAGCACAGCGACAGCATGAGCAGCGATCAACAACGGAATCGATGGTACGGGAAGCTTACGTACGGAGATCGGCGTCCTCTCGGAGTGCAGCATCGCGGTCTTGATGAGCTTGATCGACGTCTCTCCCAGCAGCGGCGGCTTGGTCTCTCGCGGTGTCTCGGGCGGTATGCGTCAGATCCAGCTGCTCATTTACCCGGCGGAGGTCGGCTTGCAGTTGATCCAGGGCGGGCGTGGATCCAGGCGGGGTCGGAACGGCCGGAGTGGCCGCGGCTGCAACGTGACCTCGCTGGGCCACGGTCGCTTCGTCCACCTGAAGCGCAGTCTGGACCCGATCGAGGCTGCCGCGCGTAAGGTCTAGTTCGTGGTTCACCTCGTCTAGCTCGCGCTCTTGCCCAGAAACCTGCGATCGGAGATCCGAAATATCCGCTGCGGCGAGATCGAGCTGGTGATCCAGTCGATCACGATCGGCATTAGCAGTCGCGAGATGGGCCTGAGCGCGTGTCAGTTGGCGACCTAGATCCTGGATCTCGGCAGCTTGCAGGGCTATCTGATCCCGGAGGCCTTGGATCAGCTGCGGACCCTGACCCTGGGCACTCTGTTGAAGGTCGCTGACTTCCGTCTGAAGGCGGCGGATCTCTTCCTCTTGCGCCCAGTGGTGGCGCTCCAAGTTGTGCAGTTTCGCAGTCAGCTCGCGCACGGTGTCGTCCTGGCGCGCCCGGTCGCGGGTCATAGTCGATCGTGAAGCGTAGGCGCACACCAGCTCATCTTCCAAGCGAGCGATTCGGCGGACGGCATCCGGGGAGGCCGCGGCACGGCGGGAGGCCGTCGGTCGCGACGATCGAGGTGTTGAATGAGTCGATCGGGGCGAGCCATGCGTCGAACCGTCGTCGTCCGGCGGACCGGATGGAGGCGCAGGCGGGTTGGGCGGCGGTGTGCTCATCTGTGAGTGGTCTGTGCTTGAGCCGGCGAATTGGAGAATGACCAAGGTCAAACTGTCCGAAGTGAGCCGCCGTGCCACAACTTGCGGCCAGGGGCGGATGTGGAGAAGTGCTGAATAAGAATTGTTCGCCGAGAAAGGCGGCAGGGCCGATCGACTGGAAGTATGGGGGTCAGCGATCGAGAGACAGGCAGCGAAGATCTATGGATCAGAGGGAGTTCTTCGGGAGATCTCAAGTGGCCCGATGACGCCGGCGCGTAAGGCAGGACATGTGGCAAGCCGGATTGGGGATGATCGCGTTCGAACCGTGGCGTGATTCGAGGCCGACCCAAGTCCCGATCGACGACAGATCTCGCAGATCTAGGACGGCCGAAGACGGAAGACGATGGATCGGCGGTGTACGGCAACCGGCACAAGTCGTCGATCGAGAGTTGATCGCCGATCGCCAATCGGGAGTCGATCGTGTATCGGGAGCCGATCGTGGGATGATCGTGGATCGGGGATCGACCGCGATGGGATGCACATGGAGGACGAAGTCAGGACAAGAATCCAGTGGATGTTTAGTTGTAGGATGGTAGATGAGATGGCAGCGGTAGGGAGACACCAGCTAAACATAAATCAGAGCAGAATTTGCACCAAAGGCCACAAGTCCCCCCAAGTCACCAAGTCCAGGGACTACATTGGCCTCGGCAGCGTCGCCACTTTGGGTAGTGAACTAGCGGTACGGTTAAGACTGGATTAATACATTGGTCAGCTTGACCTACTCTAGTGAGCTATCTTTTGTGTGCAACTCCTCGATCGACCGGATATTAGTGCTTGGCCGGCGATCATTTCTCCTCTCGATCAACTTCGATCCCGCAATAGGAAGCGGCAAACAACTCAAGAAAGGAAGGAACACACCCGGAAAGGCAACTACAGGCCTTGGATCTACTCCAGACCGACCGATCGCAACGAACAACCCTCGATCGGAGCGTATACTCGGACGCAGAGCGAAGACTACCGCGCTGCTCCACAAACTATCCCCGCGTCACGCCAAGACATTCGATCTTCACCAAGTGCTGCATCTTTGGAGCCCCGAGAGAGCGGATCCAGCCCGCCGACGGGTACACAAGGTGAGAACAAGTTCAGCCGATCACAGATCGTTGGGGGACCCCCTCCGTTAGTCGGTGTCTGGGCGCTGGTGGGAAGCTCGATCAGGCCTTAACCAAATTTTGGCCGATCCCGCTACACCACATCCTTGCGGCTGTTAACCTATTGAGGAACGCTTGTGTTGTTGATGGCAAATGCCGAAGTGAGTTGATTAAAGTTATTAAAGTTGTCCTACTTGTCCTTCGCAACTCTACTCCCCTCTTCTCCTTCTTGTTTTTCTCTCGTGTTTGCTTATGCAATCACCGCTTGCTACACCGTCGAACCAACCAAGTTGACCAACCCGAAGATTAGCCAATAGGAAGCGTTCCAGGACGGTTCAGGTACAGAACGGAACCGTACTTAGCGGTGCACTTCAACACAGGCTTCACATAGATGCAAATGTACTGAGTTACTATTATATATATTGTGGCTTTCATCCGTTTTGGCCAATCGGGTGGTCCAAGATCCGATATATCGGGCCCGATTTGCTGGAGGGCTCCGATTTAGCAGGAGGGGCTGAGGGAAGCAAACGATATCTGGTCCGGTTTGCGTCTGGGGGCTGCGAGTTGCTAGGCAGGGGCCAGAAATGCCGCTTTTCGCCGGCAAAAGGGACCGCCGCGAAAACATGTCTGGGGCCCTCTCAGATCGGCGTGGCACGAAGTTGTAGCGGCCGTAAATGATCACACAGGTGATTTAGCTGGCCATAGTGCTATGAAGTGGTGTACTATTGTCCCCAATGTCTTGCACTTCTAATGCGTCATGAGAGGTGGGGAGGTATGGCCAACTTGGAATGCCTCCCCTCTGAGCCTTATGCTACTAACTCAGGTCAGATATAGCTAAATTGGACTAACCGATCATGTAGGAGCTCCATTTTATATAAATCGGACTCCGAGATAACACGTCAAATCGGGCGGCAAAATAGTTGAAAACCACAATACATGAAAAAGTACAGAGTAATATTCGGTACTTTTTGCATGTTATGCATGAGTCGTGGAAGCCACGAGAAGTTAGCACAAAGTGATGAAGCTGAAAAAGAAACGTAAATATTTTTTGTCGTTTTTAAGCACTTTGGGTTGCAGCAGTGAAACAAGTCATTTCATGAATTGTACACGTGAACAAAGTATCCTTATTTTTCACACAGTTTTTTAGCACTCTAAACTCATCTCATATCTGGATGCGACGTCCTGCAACTACGTCACTGTACTCATCCTATTTGTTGGGGTGATGTGGTGTATCTGTTGGCACCGTAGTGTCCGTAAACCGGCAGTGGTGCGCATAATCCTCGCAAGTACTTTATCTCGTTTTATGTTGTGCGAATACGGAGGATCATGAATAGTGCGAGGAAAAATTATTATAATACTACCGTGTATTCTTGGCTAAACTATAGGAAACTATTTTAACAGAAAAAAATGTGTCACTCATAGACGAGGGATATTTTTAAGCTATGTGATAAACCTGAAAAACGACGTATTGGAGGTTGGCATTTTAAAACAATACTTTCCCTTCCTAAGTAAGCAATACGTCAACGATTGCGCTGCGCAACATATTTGTAAATATCAAAATATGTTTTCCACTCCGTTTCATGTAGTGTTAACAGAAATCTAACCGTCAAGCGGGAAAAAAGTAAAGATAACCGAAGCAGTGACAAACCACAAATTCTTAGTCCAATCCGACAACAGCTTGCTTGTTGAATCGAAAAGCTACACTGCTTACCGTAATAAGTCTCACCTCGTTTTTTGCAGAAAAGGTATAAGATTCGCACTTTGACGATCGAATTTTTGGCCTATGAAAGCAACAGACCCCGAAATCGAATCAGCTGATTCGTCTGAATTTGCCAATAAATCATGCATTTTGTTAAATAGGCTGCAACATCGATACCCTAACCCTCCCATCACGTGAGACTAATTACGGTAGGTGCAGTAGTGCCGGTAGCCTACAGCATTCTGGTTGCGGTCGTAAGTCAACGATTACGGGCGTAAGTCGCACTAACGCAAACATGTGCATTGACTGGGCCTACCGGGTACATACCTGTACCAGTTCCTATCGTCTCACCATATACTCATTTTCAATACTATACAAGAGAGCAAAGTATTTTTAAGATATTAACATATTGTGGAAACCGATTAGATTGCCCGAGCGGATTAGCTGATAAAGCAGCGTTCATGAGAGATTTGACTGGTACTAAATCGGGGATCCTTATGATTTCATATGGCATTGGTAAGGGTATAAATCTGTGTACGGTTAATAACATGGGGGTTGCCTCATTACCTGCCAGAAATACGACGAGCGACCACTTACCGCCACGAGCTGAGTGATTCGCGTACCGGTACCTACTAACGAGAAATAGCATCGCGTGTATTAAATACGCTTCTGTGAGCTTCGATGTGTACTGCTATCTATTTATCAAGTTCTGAAGTCATGTATTTGCGCTGTCATTTCTCGTCAGCATTAGCGTTTGTCGGTTTTACGTTAAATCGGCCACCGAATGCCGTGTGGGTGTCGGACATTCGGGCTGATTAGCATGCAAATCAGCCGTTCCGGGTTTTGTAAGCCGTGGAGCAGCTAAATCAGCTTGCCACATGGCGTTGTAGGCACAACTGACCGCTCTGTCAAATCAGAGTACAAATCTTAGTATGTCGATCTAATTAGGAGGTCGGATTTAGCAAATCAGACCCGATTAAGCTTAATCATCTGCTTAATCAACCGATTTATATCCCAATTAGATAATCTAATCGGTTTCCACAATACTATCAAAATAGTACAGTAATGTGGTTCAATAAGGGACCTCTGATATGAATAGGAATGTAAAGGCTATTAAGGCGAACAAGTGAAAAAAGAAAGAACAATGTATTGATTTAGTTAAGAATAAATGACACACTGCGTTTACTAATGAGCGTGGATTAAGCCTCCAGCGCAAGTTCAGACATGGGAAGCACAACTGTTTAAGTTTGCGGCGAAGCTGGAACCTCCTCTGAAGTGTGCTGTACAATGGACACAACCTCCCCAAGTTGTGTCACGGCGATCCAGTGACCAGACCTGTCTGTCACAGACCCGACCTCACAGCACGCCCTCGTAGCAGTTAACTGGAACTCTCCGTTCAAATTAATTTTTGTTGGTGACATCAGCTCCGAGTTAGGTAATCGCATTCTCAGCAGAGCCGAACTTCAGGTCAAAGGACGATGGACAGGGGCAAAAGCAAAACGAGTTGATGAGCTGTTTAACCACTGGATATCGCAACTCGTCACTGCTGGAACGTTGGAACTTCGGCATCATGTCGGCTGTGAACTCATCACACCGGTATGACTCCGTACCAAAGGAGAATTGGCATCGGGCAATGGATCGTGGCAGTAAAGCTAGATTCAGAAGCGTCAAGGCAAGCGATTAGTCATTACGAACTGGGATCCAGAGAGATTGGTGACGTAACCCGAGATCCGCTTGGCCTGCTTATCCCCATCCGATGGTATTACGAACGCCCACGAGGAAGTGATATCTGGTATGAGCGCACACACCAAGTACTCATGCCAGAATATGAAGCAGTATGTGTGCCTGTGATTCCTACGTATTTGCCTCAGAAAACAAACCGGAAGGATCGAATCATCCTTTGGACTACAACACAAATTGAGGGGGTGCGAGGCGTGAACGACAGAAGCATCCTTCAGGAAGCAGCAGCTCGTAGCCGGCTAAGATTTGATAGCACCATTTCTAGTGGGTATCCACTCGAGATGGCAACGGCTTGCACCGAATACAGGCGCTACCGTGGGGTAAAGTGGTGTTTCGAGTGTGAGCGCTGGCATCATGCAAATTGCATGCCAAGAGACTGCACTATGCCTGGATTAAGGGACTCTTTCACTGCTAACGCTAGAGATGCGAGTGTGCAGTATGCGAGCGGCCCGCCGGATAAAGCTGTAAGTGTTCAAGCAGGCGATGGCAGTGTGTACGAAGCAAACCCAGGTCATTCTCGCGGTGGTTCGGCCATGCAGTCGCCCGGAGGATATACCGTAACTGGCCAACTGAGAATCCACCGTGACGACGTCACTTCTACCCGCTGTGAACTGCACGCGCTACTAATAACTTTATTACTCCTTCTAACTATTGTAACATAGTCTGGTAGTAATATATTGTACGGTGATTCTGGGGATCAAGTCTGCGATAATAAAAGTGCCATTGCCATCTTCGCGAAAGCGCGAGCGTATGCAGAGGGTAACATACGGCACTTAAAGTATCGGGATGTGCGCCGTCTTGAGATCAAGTCGATAAGTCGAGCAATGCAGGATCACGGAACAATGACACCGATATGGGTCCAATCACACAAGGAAATGGAGTTCACGCCCGACACTACTCTTCGATCAAAACGGCATTCCTTGGCCGTGGTGGATGAGGCAGCAAAAGCTAGCCACCTCATCAATATGCAGGCGTCTTACTCGAGGTGGATAGAATATGATGACTTCATGCTCATTGATGAAGAAGGTGCACTTGTCTTTGGTAACACGCTAGCGTATCTACTAAAGCGAGTCCACGGGGACCAACGACGCCGCTGGTTTTCGCGTCAACAGGAAAAAGATGAATCGCACCACACACTCGCACAGGACGAAGTGGCCATGATCGCGGATTCTCAGTGGTCGGAGGCGTTAAGACGATTCTACTGGAGGGCCCGAGCAAATGTGCTTCACACCAATGCTATCAAGCACAGATACGATCCGAGATGGTCTGCTGCTTGTAGTAGTTGTGGTAATGGGATAACAGACACCCAACACCACCGTTTTGGGCTCACGACACCAATCTGTCACGACGTCAGCGTGCTCAACGACATGCTCACTGAATTGTTTTATGAGATAGACTGTGAAGAGTGGCTTCCAGACCAGTGCGTTTTCATACCCGCCATAGCGCACCAGCTTGCAACCGAAACAGGGTCTGACCAACGCAGCGGATGGTTATCAACGGAACCGGGCAAGGTGTTGTGGTCTCCAATGGTGAAAATTGTGAATGGACTGTGGGTGAATGCGCAATGGTTGGACTGGTTTGGAGACCCACGAGTTCTCTGTCTTGACTCTCAGTTTGCTAGCGTTGTGGAACGAGAACTCAGCCACATTGGCCGACCAAGATGCATACTCCCCGCTGAATTCGCTGACGTGGTCCAACGTTATCACACGACAGTGGGCTTCTTCCGGGCATACATTACTCAATGGATACTTGGATGATCAGCCGCTACTTTTCAGTGTGCGAGCTCGTTCACCCAGTTTCCTGGGTTGGAACAGTTATTACCACCAGCACGGGTTCGTATTTGGGGGGTCGATGATGTGTATCAGCCTAGATCGAGCTTGTGGTGGGACGATTTCAAGAAACGATATGAACGGCAACTGCGCTATGATGAGCCTATTTACTGGATCGCTACGTATCTACACTCTGCGGGTCACGAATTTCTCGAATCAATTGACTGTGCGTGGATCCTCCGAATTTCGGCTGGGGAACTCAGTATGCGCACTGAGTGTACGGTCGTGCAGAAGCATCAGGTGCCTTTTACGGCTGCGTACACTAAAAACCGGTCAGCTATTCTAATCGGTGTGATCTCACACGGATCCAACGGTCTAGACATCGCCGAAGGATCGATACCAGCATGGACACAGCTTCTCAGGCACAGCTATTCGGAAGCATGGCTCACTAACGACTGGACGGAAACGGAAGGAGATATCATGCCCATGCTACATCCGATTCTCGACTGGTACGGTCACCAAGATGGCGCCACCCATGGTGGGCTCGTGTTCGACACCAGCTTGATCGGCTGGATTTGGTCGTTTATGCAGCTCCGAAAGGGTGGAGGCGGCTCCCCACCATGACGAAGGGAAGTGTAACTTGGGCGGAGGCAGTGTCATACACACGAGCACAGGCAAAAGAGCTTCACTCTCAGCTTTTAGCGGCATCTGGACTACATTACGGAGTTACGTTGGGGCAAGTGTAGTTCCAACTGGAACTACACTTGCACCAAGGACGATAACAGCGCGACCAGGCAGGAGAGCAGTGCGCTTTTGGACGACGTTAACACAGGTATCAAGACACGCCGGACAAATTGGGCTCGACAGACGCAAGTACAACTCACTCGGCGGCGTCAAGATCGCCGACGTCAGATCCGAGAGCGCGGAGAGGCATGGCATGCCCACAGGCACCAGCTACTGACAGCTCAAGATGGCAGTACGGACGACGTTTTGTGAGCCACTACATTTCTTTTACATTGAGGCGACACCATACGCGAGAAGGTTAGATGTTGTCTATGCATTTGGGCTACTACCGCGGGTACAGGACTTTGGGTCCGGGGTCCGTAGGCGAAGCTGCAGCAGCGCGCAGCATTGGGTGTAGATAGCCGACTAAACCGCAACTGAAGTGGAGTGTCCTCTTGGTGCTGCTCACGCAGAGATGGAAGCAACGACAACACTCAGCTGGGCGGCAAAAGCCACCTTGTTGGTCGTGTGTATATTCTCAACTGAGGCCTAGATTCTTCTCTTTCACCTTTTGTCTTACTCCAACTGCAAGTGGTATAGTGGGGATCAGTATAATCCGCAACAGCCCCACCTACGGATTCCCATCAACTTGCATCTCCAAATCTTGCCCTTGGCAATAATCCCATTGCAGCGCTGTGTTTTTCAAATGCCGGACGTGCCAATGGCTTTGTAAAAGCATCGGCCACGTTATCAACTCCTGGCACCCGAAGCACGTCAATTTCCTTCAAATCGATGCGCTCACGCACGAAGTGGTGGCGCACATCGATGTGCTTGGTCCGAGAATGAAACACAGGGTTGCTGGCAAGCTTCTTTGCACTTTCGTTGTCAACAAAGACTTGGGATGGCTGAATTTGCTGCACCTGCAGTTCCTTCAGCATTTGGCGCAAGTGCACCGCCTCCTGCACCAGTAGACTAAGAGCCATATATTCGGCCTCGGTCGTGTGCAGCGCGACGGTCGTCTCCGTCTGGCGGCTCCACGAAATGATGCTCCCACAAAATTGAGTCACGTAGCCTGCAACAGACTTTCGATCATCAACTCGATTTGCAAATTCCGCATCTGCGTATGCTCTCAGATGATCATCCAGCTTTTGATCTGACCACGCTAAGCCACCAAGCTGGACCCCCCAGTCCGCTGTGTCTTTCAGGTAGCGCAATCCACGTTTTGCAGCTCTCCAATGCAACAGACCTGGGTTTTCCAAGAACTGACTGCACTCTCTAACTAGGTAGGCCAGATCGGGCCGGGTACCGAGCATCAGGTACATCAGGCTGCCAACCCCAGCACGATATGGCGTCGATCTCATCAGTTGCCTTTCATCGTACACATGGCCTGGCTCAGCTTCAGATCCGCCGTGCTCGGCGTCTTGCAGCCATTGCAGTCCTGCATGTTGAACCGCTTGAGCACGGTCTCGGCATACTTCTGCTGACCAATGAACATCGTTCTCTCGGCCCGGTTCCGCGTGATCTCCCAGCCTAGAATGTAGTGTAACTCCCCGAGATCCTTCATCGCAAACCGGTCCTCGAACATCTTCTTCATCTTGTTGATGAGCTCCATCGACGGAGCAAACAAAATCAGATCATCAACATAGAGAGGGATGAACACCAACTGCCCATCAATTACTTTAGCAGCCACGCAGGCCTCCGACTGCAGCATCGTGAAGCCCTGCTCCTCCAAGAACGACTTGAGCAGCTGAAACCACACTCTGGGCGCCTGCTTCAAGCCGTACAGGCTCTTCTTCAATCTGCACACCCAGTCCTCTTTGCCTTTCACTTTGTAGCCTTCAGGCTGCTCCATATAGACCTCCCCGTCAATCGCCCCATTCAAGAAAGCAGTAGTGACATCCATCTGATGCACTTCATAATTCCAGACAGCCGCCAGTGTCAAGAGAACACGCAGTGTCTCCAGCCTCACAACAGGCGAGTACACCTCTAGGTAGTCGATACCATAAATCTGCATGAAGCCCTTGATCACGAGCCTCGCTTGGAATCTTTCGATCTCTCCGTCCGCTAGATACTTGACGCGAAAGATCCAGCGATTCTGCAGCACTTTCACGTGCTTCTCACGCGGCACCAACTCCCAGGTATCGTTCTTCATCAACGAATCAAACTCATCATCAGCTGCATTTTTCCATTGCAATGAGTGCTCACTCTCCATAGCGTCACCGAAAGTATCTGGCTCTTCAAACTCGCCAGTACTCATGCAGCAATAGTCCTCCCACCATGCAAGGATCAACTCGTTCGCCATAGCACGTTGCAACTCAGCTCGTGCTTTCCTCCATCCAGCAGGCAACGAGTTCACATCATCATCTGGATTTGTATTTTCGTAGGCAATGTAGACGTAGTCACCGAACCACGTGGGCGGTTTACTTACCCGACCGCCCGTGTCACTGGAGGGTCTTTAGGGCGAGTGCCTCTCGGGCCTGTGTACTCACGAAGTGCTGTGCAAGGAGGCGTTGATAGACGCCCCACACTCGCAGCATCACTCGACACTTGGCTGTCCGAGTCGGCCCGCTCAGCAGCCGATGACCTGCTGTCCACCTCTTCCACCTCTTGACTCCCTGGTAGAGCCCTCGTCTCGTCAGCAGCCGGTCCCTTGTGCCGCCCACTGCTGCGTTTCCTCTTTCTCCTTCTTTTGGAATTGTCTGGCACGCACTCACCTCGCAGGTGGTCTGTCTCATGTCCATTGACACGTTCCTCATCACGTTCTGCCACCTTGCTAGAACGATCACATCCAGATGCTGTAGAGCTCACTCCACGTCTTCATCTCGTTCTGCCACCTTGCTAGAACGTCCACTTTCAAACACCGCAAACCGCACTCTCTTTGGTCGAGGCGCTGCGGCATCACCACCGGGACCTCTCTTCTTGGACCCACATGCCCCATCTGACCGGACATCTTGCTCAACTGCCCCACCTGGTCGGTCATCACATCGGGTGTCATCAGCCCCACCAGTCCGATAATCACCTCCGTCTCTGAAGTCGCTGGCCCCACCAGTCCAGCAATCTCCATCATCACGATAACTACCTCCATCATTTGAGTCATCATGCATTTCATCCAGCATTGGCTCAATGTCATCCTCTACTGATCGATCAACGCCTAAATATTCCTTACCGGAGGCTGCACTTGGCGTTGATGCCGAGTCCATGAGCAATCGACCAGCTTTATTCTCATAGAACACGACAGTATGGCTGTAGAATGCCTTGTTGGTCTTGCTATCGAGCAAGCGATAGCCTCGCTTCTCTCGCGAATATCCAACGAAGACCGCCTCCCGTGCTTTCGCCTGCATCTTCCGTCTCTCCACCTTGTCGATGTACGACAGGACGGCGCAGCCGAACGTCCGCAACTTCTCATAAGCAGGAGTCTGACGGTGTCATACTGCATACGGTACCTCCATGCCTCAAACCGAGCTTGGCATAATGTTCACGGAGTATGCAGCTGTCATCGCTGCCTCACCCCACATCGCTTCAGGCAGGTCGAAGTGCACGAGCATGCATCGCATTCTCTCCGTAATGGTGCGGACCATTCTCTCCGCGACACCATTTTGCTCCGGAGTATGCTGGATGCTGCTGTCAAACTCCATACCATACTTCGTGTCACACGTACTTTGCAGCTTCTTAAACTCCTTTGCATTGTCTGACCTTAGCGCTTTCATTCTGACATGCTGCTGCGTCTTGACGCGTTGATAGTACTCCTCAAACTTCTGGTACACTTCCGAACGATGCTCCAGAAGATACACGGTGACAAACCGACTCGCATCATCAACGAACACGGCAAAGTACCGTTTACCACCGTAGGAGTGCTCTGCATACGGAGCCCAAGCGTCCACATGGACCTTTTCGCCAACTAACCACTCGCGGGTCTGTGTCCGAGACTTCTTCATGCTCTTCCTCGTAAGTTTCCCCTTCACACAGGTCTCGCAATTGAAACCCACCGGGATACGCAAGTTCACCTGTGGCAACGGCCACTGATCATGGCTGAACAGCGCATTAAACGCGTTCTTGCCAGGGTGCTCCAATCTCGAATGCCACAGCTCCAAACTACTCACTCGAGCTGGTAGCGCCACCATGGCTACCTCTTGGGGTCTCTCCAACTTCAAGCGATAGAGATTGGTATAATCAACTTGAGCGGTAGTCACACCAGCCTGTAAGATAACATCAGCGCGATCTGCCTCATCAAAGTGCACCTTCACACGATCACGTTCAGGCAGATATTGGTTCAGTTGCCGTCGCACAGAATAGAGACTGCACTGCAGCTCTGGAGCATAACGAACTCCTCGCAGCGTCAGTGAGCACCTCCCACCAGTAGTCTCCAGCTCTTTAACCACAGTACCAATACCCTCAACACCCAGCAAGTTCTTTCCTCCAACTCGAATCCGGGCGCTAAGAGGCGTGAACTCCATGAAATCAGTGAGCTGGTTCGAAATATGACTCGATGCACCAGAGTCCAGGTACCAGTTATCATGGGCTTTGTCTGCGACCGGCTTTTTCATTTTCATCACTTGAAGAATAACATACGCGCTGTCATCACTTTCATTAGCGTAGCTACTCGTTTCAGCAGCCTTAGCACTCTTTCCTCCACTCATCTTCACGCGCTTCTGAGCTTGGGTGCTGCTGCGATCCTCGGCTGGAGGTCGCTTGCCAAGAAACGGGCAATCAAAAACATGATGCCCTGCTTCATGGCAGTGATAACAAGCACCACCTGGCTTTTGTCCACTGCCGGCTTGGCCACGTCCAGCTCCACGTCCACCACCTTGGCTCCCGCGACCGCCAGAACCATGTCCACCACCGGAACCGCGCCCGTGTCCTCCAGATCGACCACCACGTCCACGGCCGCGACCACGTCCTCGACCTCTTCCTCCACCAGCAAAGAACGCCTTTTCTTCATCATCATTGTCCTTGGCGCCCTCTGCTTTCCGACCTTGGCGATGGTCGTGAGCCATCTCCAATGCGAGTTCAAGTTGTTCATAATTAGGAGGATCATCAGCATTTTGGGGCTTGTGACTGGCGAGAAACGTCTGTACAACATGATCATATTCGCGCGGCAGAGATCCAATCAATAGTGCTGGCTTTACATACTCGTCCACAGGACGCCCGACTCCAGCAATGGTCTCCATCAGCCGACGCATCTCGCTCAGGTGATCTGGCACATTGCCGTTGGGAGCGAGCCGTAGCCGACTGAGCTTGGCCCTCTCCTCAGCGTACTTCAGGTACGTCTTGCCCATAAATCTCTTTTTCAGGCGCTCCATGACACGAAACGGGGTGGGTTCATACTTCACAGTCTTCATTATGTGATTCGTCATTGCGTCGTAGATGATCTCCTTGGCGTGGGCCATCTCGCTCGTCCACGTCGCGTGCGCCTCTGCCTCCTTGCTCTCGTCCGGCTCGAGCAAGTCCTCCATGCAGTACTTCCACAGCTTCTTCCTCTCCAGCTTGAGCTTGACTCGCTCGTGCCAGACCTCGTAGTCCTTGCCGTTAAACGGCGGGATCGTCCTCTTCTCCTCGTGTGACTCCTTGGGCGTCTTCTTCTGATCCGCCATGACGTCCTAGTTGCTGTGCTCCCCACGCGTGAGCCTTGGG
The DNA here is from genome assembly GCF_000149755.1 of Phytophthora sojae. Taxonomy (NCBI): domain Eukaryota; phylum Oomycota; class Peronosporomycetes; order Peronosporales; family Peronosporaceae; genus Phytophthora; species Phytophthora sojae. The sequence continues at coordinate 384,578 of NW_009258124.1, forward strand.
CTCATAACCTGAAGTGGAGTGTCCTCTTGGTGCTGCTCACGCAGAGATGGAAGCAACGACAACACTCAGCTGGGCGGCAAAAGCCACCTTGTTGGTCGTGTGTATATTCTCAACTGAGGCCTAGATTCTTCTCTTTCACCTTTTGTCTTACTCCAACTGCAAGTGGTATAGTTGGGATCAGTATAATCCGCAACAGCAACAAATTCAAATTCAAATTACTAATGAGCGTGGAGTGCAACCAGCACTTCTGAATCGTAGAAACTGACACATTATCCCACGCAGACTCGCACCACTTCATGGCAGTTAGTAAGTCGACTGTATACGCATCGCGATACGCCCCGAGATGATGCGGCCGATGGTGGCTTTCCCAGGGGGCCTTTGCAGACCGAACTCGACTTTGGCCCAAAGGGCCAGGTCTTCATACAGTACTTGACAGCGGGGGAGCTCTTAGCCTTCTTGCTCAGACGCAGCTTCTGCTGCTGGGTGAGGCGAGTTCTAGTCTTGGAGGAGGAGCTCATGAGGTGGGTGGATGGGTAGGGCGCTGGTGTTGTGGTAGATTCCGTTGTGCTTGGAGGTGGGTTGGAGGGAAGGAGTTATGTTCAAATTGTAGCTTCAATCACGTAGTCGCGCTCGTTGCGCAACCAGCCAATAGCGCCAGGATCCTGTCGAAAGTTAACTTAAATCAATGTTAGCTGTGTTCTTGATTGACAGCTGTATATAATGTATGTAAGGATATTAGTTGCCACACGTCCCTTATTGACGCACATTACTGTAGACATCTTAGCCCTAATTCGTGGTATCCGGATACGGCTCAACGTCACCACATGGTCGTACACTCATCAAGTCGAATATTCTAAGTTAGGAGTTAGGATTCCTAACTCCTCGGCTGAAGGCATGGCTGTGGATCACCAAAGCGACTACATGTAGGCGTTCGAGACTGCGCCTCCGAATCGGCGGCACGGTCCTCCAAATCCTGGCGATAATTATGAGCGCATTGGCGAACAGATGGGACTCGGATTCCGGATTCCATACGAAGTCTGCTTTCCGAACACTCCTTCTAGAAGCTACAGGCACACTGCCCTAGCGAATCATCCCCCACTTTCCAAAGAACAGCAAAACCCCACCACGCGTTTAAACATGAAGTTCGCCACCGGAGTCGCGTTTGCCGCCGTCGTTATCATCGGCTCCTGCAACGCCGCCGAGTACCTTACTGTCGACCCCGCCACTCTGACCAAGATCAACCCCGACAACAAGCTCCCGGGTCCTGTGACGTCCACCTCCACGGCCAATCCAGCCCTATTCATGGGCATTGGACCTGAGGTGTTCCCTGGTGAGCCAGGTTACAGTACCCCTAGCGCTTCCTCCAGCGCTGACAGTCTCTCGGGGTCCGTTAGTGCGTCCTTCGCCGGCAGCAGCAACCTGTGCAACCAGGCTTGCCCTGACGTCTACGACCCTGTTTGCGGAACCGATGGCGTCACATACAGCAACTCGTGCAAGCTCGGTGTCGCTAGCTGTGAAAACTTTGCGAAGGCCATCTCGAAGAAGTCTGAGGGTCCGTGTCCGTAAGTACACGTCATCTCAACTTTAGATGTCTATAGCGTAAGAGCTACTTCTCTGTCCCACCTGAAAATGCAGTAGAACCCTGCGGTTGCCACACGATTTATTTGATGTGGTCCACATATGCATTTTGATTGGTTAAAAACATCTCCAATAACTTAAGCTTACCGACTTCTAAATCGTTTCGCGCTTTCGACTACACACAGCATACGTACATGCGGAACCAGCGACCTGACCATATAAGCAAAGTGTCCATTGAACTTTCCCACGCCGAGCTGGCGGCTCGAGGTATAGATGCCTCCACAGCGGTTGCGGCCGCTGTTGAGGCGTTTCCTCTCAAGCCCCTGGCAGCGTGGGCAGTTTGGAAGGATCGCTAGTCAACACCTGCCAATTACGTCTAGAAGCTTCTGTAGCCATTTAATAAAATGTGGGTACATATTTTCTTAATCTTAGGATTTGGAGCTAGTCATTCCTGATTGGTTATAAATATAGTCGAGAACGCTGGATCGAAGCCAATTAAAACAGCGTTGTCACTCGCGTAAAACAGCCCTTACAGAGACCGTGCCAATTTATTTGAGTGCGCAAGATGACGACGAATACGCACATACTTTTACATCACAACAAACATGAATCCTCGACGAAGTACGGAGGAAAATGTGATCACCGCTGACACGGGACGGCAGTGATCTCATTGTATCCCCGTTAACATTGGTACTGGCGATCTGAAAAAAATAGAGGACGAAGCTATCATTGCGAGCTATACAATGCTGCTTTCAGCTATCTAATCCGACCACTACTTCTCGAGATATCGATGATTAAAAATTTACTGCATTTTCAGGTGGGACAGAGAAGTAATGAAGACATTCCAATTTGCCCGCCTACTGATGTGTGCATTTGCAATGTACTAGTACATATGTAGTAGTCGGTAAGACGTAGGGAATTGCTCAATAAAAAATGAGTTTATGAGAGTCGCTACTCACCGATGTAATAAAGTATAAACAACTTCCCAGTGTATTGCAATGATTATTACGGCGACTCCAAAATCGAAATACAACATGATATTTTATTTTCCGACCTCTGGTACAGTGCGTTGGGCTGACAAATGAAAATATGCTGGATACTGTATGCTTATAAATAATACAGACCAAAATGCACCGATAAATGTGCCGTCGTAATTACAAAACGAACCTAGGATCAGCTTACCATAGAAATACATGACTATTGATCCTTTTACCAGGCTGATAGCGCTTAGTGCTTCGAGGCGAAATACCTAATAGTAATAATATACTTCCTAAAGTAATATTTATCGAGTGGCGTTCAGCTGGATCGGTAAATTTTAATATCCGTAAGAATAATTTGCAGTAACTTACGGGAATAACTTACTGATACCCCGTTACCAATTTCGCGCAATAAAAGTAGAAGGTCTACCACAGAAATCTATACAACTTATGCTTAGTGAGACCACTTCCAACGAATTCGACGGCAATTGGTTTGCAAAATGGAGTCTTAAAATAAAGAAGAAGCATCGACTGGCAATGAGACGCTGATTTTACTGTAAATATCTTCCAAGAATTTGAGCTCAACAGTAGTTGATTGTGAACCTACACATATTAACTATCCAACATTTGGTTGTACTGATATCTGAATTAAAGGCGCATGGAATCTAATGCATGCGTTGGTAAGCGTAGGGTATTTGTACGGTGATGGCAACCGATGTAAACTATCCACACGGGTCCGACGGTTTTGTTCCACTCGCCTTTTTGCCCAACTTTTGCACTTTGAATGGTGGCTACATTAGTGGGAAAAAATAGCACAATAGCTCAATTAATAATTGTGCTTGGGGAGAGTTGGGGAATCAAATCAATATCGTATTGCATTTTGCTTAGCCCTGCTAACAAGTGCATGCCTTTTAAGCCTCTCTCTACAGACATCGACGCTCATCTCTGCTAGGGACGATGCGCCAGCGGCAAGATGCTGAGCACTGAACACCCGTTTCATAAAAATAGTAATATACCCAAACTTTTGTGTTGTAAGATGAGAACAAATCTAACAGACAACATAATGCATGTTGCTCATTCGAGGACTCTCTTCTAGCGCACAGCATGTGTTACTGAAGCTCACGCTCGATGAACATACACGCTATTATAAATTGAACGCATCGTATAACAGGCTACAGTACAGCGGCCAGGATTCTCGAAGGGCTGGGCCTACCGCTTCCGTAAGCGCCACGATATTCGATGCATTCGGAAGCAAGGAGAAGCGGCATCCGTAAAGCCGAGTAGCGTTGACGGCGGGCGCGCCAAGATGCGTGAGATCACGGATCGGTACGAACTACCCGACATCTACAATTTGGACGAAACTTCCTTCTTCTACCATGCAGATGCCCCGCGGACTTTGTCAAGGAAAAAGATGGTGGCCGGCTACAAAGCTGACAAGACTCAGCTGACAATGGTTGTTGCCACGAACGCTGATGGTAGTGACAAACAATCGCTACTTTTTATCGGCAAGATGGCGCAGCCAAGGGCGTTTGCAGGACCCAACGTGGTGGACGAGTTTACACCAGCAGCAAGAAGGCATGGATGAACACCCACATCTTCCACGACTGGCTTCGAGAGCTTGACATGTGCATGCTCCTCGCGGGGCGCCGCATTCTCCTCCTCGTGGACAACGTGAGCTCTCATACAAGACCTTCGATTCCGCTGTTCAACGTGCGCCTTGAATTTCTTCCCAAGAACACGACCAGCGTGCTCCAACCGCTCGACCAGGGCATCATCACCTGCACCAAGAGTAAGTTCATGCGCATCAAAGTAGAAGACAGCGTCGACAAATGCATCGCAGGGAAGCCTCAGGTGAAGATATCCATTCTGATGGCTGTGGAGTAGGCGTCACGTGCTTGGGACGGAGTTACGCAGGAGACTATCAGGAATTGTTGGAGGCATTCAGGGATAGTAAGCTCGATCATGCATGCGCCGCATCCTCAATTAAGCTCAAGTTGTATTATATATTCAAGTTGCTGTTATTGTGGTTTTCAACTATTTTGCCGCCCGATTTGACGTGTTATCTCGGAGTCCGATTTATATAAAATGGAGCTCCTACATGATCGGTTAGTCCAATTTAGCTATATCTGACCTGAGTTAGTAGCATAAGGCTCAGAGGGGAGGCATTCCAAGTTGGCCATACCTCCCCACCTCTCATGACGCATTAGAAGTGCAAGACATTGGGGACAATAGTACACTGTATATAGCCACTTCATAGCACTATGGCCAGCTAAATCACCTGTGTGATCATTTACGGCCGCTACAACTTCGTGCCACGCCGATCTGAGAGGGCCCCAGACATGTTTTCGCGGCGGTCCCTTTTGCCGGCGAAAAGCGGAATTTCTGGCCCCTGCTTCGCAACTCGCAGCCCCCCGACGCAAACCGGACCAGATATAGTTTGCTTCCCTCAGCCCTTCCTGCTATTTCGGAGCCCTCCAGCAAATCGGACCCGATATATCGGATCTTGGACCACGCGATTTGCCAAAACGGATGAAAGCCACAATAAACACAAGCTCGATAAATTATTCTGCAATAAAAAATATCGAAGTCCTCAAAGGGTAAAATACCGTGACTTTTTTTTTAAATGCGACCCAAACTAAGAGAAATACTCAAGAGTTTCACCATCGAATGAGTTGTTATTATACCTGCAAGCTTCGTACTGTGCATCCTCTGATCATGGTAGCCCCCTTAATGGTTCGACTTGACTACTCGCATCTGCGTGTATGCGTTTACTTAAGTACATGTGTAGTGCGGATGACCGACTGCGAGCACACGTGCGTTAGACCAAGCCAAAAAAATTAGTCAGGAAGTCAGAAGTGGCAGATTCGTATCCTCAAATTAAGGATTGAGGCTCAATCTCTTTGGGGGCGCTGCTGGGATAAGAGAATTCTCAAGAAAACCCTGGCCGACGAGAAATCGTAGGGTTGCAAACCGCCACATGGTGTTGGCAAAACGCGAAGCTGCATCGAAGAACGAGCAGACCGTCCCGGCTCAATGTATATCCTCCCGATGTGTCCCAAGCATGCGGTGTTACATGCAGCACACTTGGCGTTCGGTAATGCATGGAGTTTTGTTGACAGTAAGGTGCAAATTGCTTCGAATGGTGTGCGCTCATTCGTATGTTCGTACATACCAACCACAGTGACTATCGCCACGCGTGTGAAAACTCAAATTACTGTAACTTCCAGCGACTTGGTTTTTCTGTTCGACGTGCTTGTTGGCAGCAAGTTGCCGCTTCGGTGCAATCTGGCCCGTCCACATGATCTAATGGAGGGTAACAATTGTACACTCCACGACAAAAAGATATGGACACCACCAAAAGTGGCTGTAACTTCGTCAATTTTTATCGTTTTAAGGTGCGGTTTGGACTAGAGTTGCAGAACACGCTGATAAAGATCTGCACGTTGCTAACACGCGCGCTTTTGCGCTTCTTCAGGTAGCTCACATACAAATCACTGGTTCTGCCCAGGTGACAAAACTTATGGACAAAGGAACCCATGATTTCTCCACTCTACCTTAGTATTGAGCCATATATCATCGACCAACAGTTTAGAATGGAGAAGACAATCGTATATCCAAGAGATAGCAGCATACAGAGCTACAAATTGGCACTAACTAGGATGCAACTAAACGTGCCTCGCAAATCATCAGATAATACATGGTAGCCACCACTCGAAATTTCAGTCGCTTACTACTTGCTCAGTTTTGTGCGATGGTCGATGTATTTATTACAGGTTACTAAACACACCTTCTAGTACACGATAATGCCATCAGATCTTTGTCTAACGTCGCGAGTATCGCCGTGAGGCTGGTTCCTTTGTCGCCCCATACAAAGTCCAAGTCGTATCATTTGTAAGGGGTTTTGGTTAATATAGGATTTTGTATAGCGATTAGCTGTCCATAAGTTTTGTCACCTGGGCAGAACCAGTGATTTGTATGTGAGCTACCTGAAGAAGCGCAAAAGCGCGCGTGTTAGCAACGTGCAGATCTTTATCAGCGTGTTCTGCAACTCTAGTCCAAACCGCACCTTAAAACGATAAAAATTGACGAAGTTACAGCCACTTTTGGTGGTGTCCATGGAGTGTACGAGAAGCGGCTTGCGATTATTCTTGATCCGCATAAACTCTCCAAGCCCACAGCCGCGACAATCCTCAGGATAACCAAGTGGATAGGGCGCATTCGAGTTCAATGAACACCGTCCATTTACGCCTCCGTGTTGCTGCGGGCCCCGGATGGGGAGCGAGTCTGCTGCAAACACCAAACTCATCGGAGGCATTCTCCATTTTGCGTAGAACAGCGCACTCCACGCCCGGTATACGCGAATCGCAGCGTTTTATTTAAATGAAGTTCACCACTGGTCTTGTGCTGGCCGCCGTTGCCGTTGCCGGCGCCTCCGCCGACGACTCCAAGATGCAAACCGTGGATACGTCGACGCTCACTCACGTGGACCCCGCCACGATCGCTGGCCTGGGCCCTGCCGTGCCTGCCGGCAACAACCCCAAGATCAAGAAGGCCATGGAGGAGCTGGCCGGTGCTGGCTCGAGCAACTACTACACCGTCGACCCCAAGTCGCTGCCGACCATGGACCCCGCCCACCTTGTTGGCCTGGGCCCCGCTCTGCGTCCTGGCATGCCCGGTTACGGCCAGAACGCCCAGTTCAACAAGGCTTGGGCTGAGTACCTCGAGAAGGAGGGCAAGCAGGGCCGCGCCCTCGAGTCTACCACCACGTCGTTCAACCTCCCTAAGGACCCGAAGACGATCGACCCTGCCCTTCTCACGGGTCTTGGCCCTATGACGCCTGGTAACAACCCCAAGATCAAGCAGGGCATGGAGGAGCTGGCCGGATCTTCCGACAACTACAACACCGTCGACCCCAAGTCGCTGCCGACCATGGACCCCGCCCACCTTGTTGGCCTGGGCCCCGCTCTGCGTCCTGGCATGCCCGGTTACGGCCAGAACGCCCAGTTCAACAAGGCTTGGGCTGAGTACCTCAAGAAGGAGGGTGCCTCTACCAGCAGCTCTGGTAGCGCCGCTTCCAACTGCCCCCAGGTCTGCCCTGATGTATACCAGCCCGTGTGCGGTTCGGACGGCGTCACGTACAGCAACTCGTGCTTCCTTGGCGTGGCCAGCTGCAACAACCCGGAGAAGCACATCACCAAGGCCTCGGACGACGCTTGCTCGGGCCAGGCCAACTAGACTAAGTAACTCGAGATTCGTTTACGTGTAACGATCAACGAGACGATCAAACCCCGTTATTGACGCTAAGGTTCAATATACTCATCTCCAAGTATTCTCATAAGTTTTTTAACGCGACTGCAGCAGTTGTAAGGCAATCAATCACCAACCGGCAAACGAAAAGTACTCGTGAGGAAACACTAAACTTGATGCCAATTACTCGCGATGAATCCAGCTTATGAAACGCGGTCTGCTAACGTGGTAAACTTAGCAGTTTCTCGATCACACCACTTCCGCTCCAGAAACGAGCTTACATCTCCTCGATGCCACAGCCAGGGTTTCGTTCCATCCACCTTTCGACCCGCGAAGGGTGGTAAATGAACTCTGCGAGCTCTTTTCGAAGCCAGTTGCCTCGTCGCTCCTTGAAGCGAATGTACGGGTAGCGAAGATTCAGGTGGTTTGGCACCATGTAAAACAGGAACTGATGGTGCAGCTGACGGTCCCCACACTGGCGCACGTACTCGAAAACCCAACGAGATCGACGATTCCTCAGGATAGCCGTCGTCTTTGCGATATCATACCAGTCCACTTCGTCGAAGTGTCTCGTTATAAACGACTGTGACCAGTGCATTCTTAATGTACGTTTCCAAACGATACGCGAAGGGTGTTGCTCCAGCAGTGAGATGGCCCAAGACTGCTCACTGAGCACACCCCAGTCAGCTTTCTCCTTGTGCGTCAAGATCAAGTCACGCGCCCACTGGAATTGAGAAAGAATCGGCCAGTCTGCTCGTTCAGGGAATTGCTTGAGAAGCTGGATAGCGTCCTGCTGGCGCGACAGCGCGCTCCAGTCGAGACCGTTGAGAAATGCATCCGGTGTAGTTCCCAGTCGGTCGATGTTTTCCAGGACGAGTGGAAGCGCCCATCCATACCTGGACGCTTGTTTCCAGTTCGCTTTTTTGGGAAACTTCTCCAAAAGTGGCAGTGCCCAGGTCCATGGCTAACAACCGCAGCCCAATTCACACGATCGGGGTGCTGGCGCAGCAGTGGCAAAGCCCACTTCTGGGTTGATAAGATATCCCAGTTCGCTCGCTCTGGGAGCTTCTTGAGGAGCGGCAACGCCTGTTTGTCGCACGACAGCTCCTTCCAGTTCAAGTTGGCCACGAATCCTTCCACCGGTTCTACGTGCTCTAGCACCAAATGGAGCGCCCACACATTCTTAGACATGAGGCTCCAGTTGACACGCTCGGGGTACTTCCTAATCAACGGCAGTATCCATGGACCTTGCCGAAGGAGCTCACTCCAGACGATTCGGTCCGGATACTTTTGTAGCATGGGGAGCGCCCACCGTTTCCAGGACAACGCGAACCAATCGACTTGGTCCGGTCTTTCCTTCAAGTACTTAAATGCCCACGAGCAGGACGAAAATGCCCCCCAATCGACTACGTCGGGGCATCTCTCCGCCAACTGCTTTGCCCACGGCTGCCGAGCAACCACTTTCCACTTTGCATGGGTCGGGAATTTCTCATCAACGGGATGGCCCATTCAAACGTCGAGAGGCGCTCCCAGTCCGCTCGATCAGGAAACTTCTCCACCAACGGGTAGGAGAACTTGTACCACGACGTCTGCTTCCACAACACACGGCCAGGGTACATCTCCAGCAGCGGCACGGCCCAGGCCTGCTCCGACACGACGCTCCACCACACTCTGTTCGGGTTTGCCTTGAGCACGTCCATGGCCCAGTCGTGACTCGACAGTTTGCGCCAGTCTGATTTGTCCAGGTGCTGCTTGACCAGCTCGAAGGCCCATTTGCGGCCGGATAGCACGCACCAATCCACTCGGTCCAGGTGTGCACTGAGGAACTCGAGTGCCCAGCTCTGTCGACAGAGGCGCTCCCAGTCCACGCACTGCAGGTTGCTCTCCAGCAAGGGCTGAGCCCAACTGTGTGCGACGACCTCCGTCCAGTCCACACATAGCGGGTGGCGCCACAGGAAGGGCAGGGCCGCTTTGTAGCGGCTGACCTGGCTGCGGTCAGCTCCGAAGAGCGACAAGTGGGACGCGAAATCGTCCTCGAGCTCCGAGCAGAGCACGACTTGGTCCCAGCACACGCGATCCAAGTGCAGCTGCAGCAGGCCATAGGCGCCAGGGCAGTGAGAGAGCGCTCTCCAGTTGGCCAAGGCGGGCTGGAGCAAGAGCTGGCCCAGTAGCCACTGCTCAAAAGGTTCGGGCCGAGCTGGAGCGTTGTCGGCTAGGAGCTGCTCCAGCACGCTGGCGTGCGCCTGCGTGAGCTGCTCGTCGACGTCCGGGAAGCGGGAATGCAGCAGGGGTAGGAAGTCGGCCTTGTTGCTCGAGCGCCGGCGCTTGGGCGGCGTCTTGGCCGGCGGAGACGCGCATGGAGCTGGACGCTTGCTTGGCTTCATGCTTCCTGCTTCTTCAACGTGAAAGTGAAGGTCATCACTAGGATACATTACTTACCGTACCGTATTTTAAAACTACGGTTTCAAAATTTATTTATTTTTCAAAAAAGTATCAACTTTTTTGTCAACTTGACACTGTCAAGCGGTGATATTAGCAACTTGGACGGGCGCCGAACTTTCAGTGCCTTTTTTCTTCTCTCCCCGCTCAGCTTCATCTCGCTCGCGCAAGTCGGGCAATGTGCTTTAACTGCCGTCCTGAAGTCCACGGGCTACTTCTACGTAATTATCCTTTTTGTTCATCGAAAAGCTCGGTCGTCACAGAGCATGCTGCGAGGTTGAACGCACAATTGATCACAGCTCCGATCGGAATTCGGCGGTGCGGCTCGTAACGACACATTCGAGTCACCAGCCGCCCCTCATCGTCGGCGAAGCAGGCGGGGCGAGATGGGAGTGACTGCATCCCCACCACGTTGCGCACTACGACCGAGTCTGGGATCGCGTTCCCCCACGGATACTCCCCAGTGATGGCTTCGATAATGCACATACCAAGAGAATAAATATCGGACGCGAACGTTGGGCGAACTCCTTGCAAACACTCCGGTGCTTTCCAACGATACGCTCCCAACGCACCGTTTCTCATCGTCGGCTGGAGCTGTCGAGCAGTTAGCAAGGATACTCAAACCGAAATCGGCCTACTTGGCAGTAGGCAACCCATCGATGCTGTCACAAACCAGGATGTTGTTGCCCTTGATATCGCCGTGTACGATGTCATGGTCGTGAAAATGCTGCAGACCGAGCAGCGTCGCCAATAGCTAACCAGATAGTGCGACGACTCTCTCCCTTGATATAAGACGCAAGCGTTCCGTGTCTCGCTGGTTCGCATACGAAGAACGGCTGACCCTGGTGATACGCACCGTAGAGCTTTATCAGGTTCGGGTGGTTGAGCGAGAACCACAGCTCTGCTTCACGACGAAATTGCTCTCGGTTCTCCTGCTGCGCCTGGTCCAAGAGGACTTGCTTCACCACCACATCTGTATCGAGCCACTCGCCTTCGTACACAGTCCCAAAAGATCCATCCGCGATATGCTTGCCAACTGAACTTGGTACGGTGGAATAAGCCACAACGGGAGCTCTTGGCTATCGTCATCAGTGCTAAGGAATTGGCCGGCTTCAAAATGTAACAACGCTACCGCCTCTGATCGGTCTGCATCATTTGGTAGCTGAGTTAGAAGATGTCCTGGGCTCTCCAGACATACTTTCAACGCTTTCCTTTGGTGTTGATGCATCGCGTTCCACGTTGTCTGCCAGTTATGAACAGGCGCCGTATTGTTCAGGCCGAAAGTGCGCAGCAGCATGTCGATATCATGGTGGAAGCTGTAGTTCTTCCCTGCGACCGTGCTTGAAGCGCACAGGCTGGCAACGACGCTCGATTCGCCGAATACACGCTGGTCGAGCATGTCAAAAACCCGGAGCACAATGAGACTGAAGCTCTCCGTTAGATTCACTGGTACCGGGTCTGAGCTAAGCTGCTCGTAAACATCTGTCAGTCGACTGTAGACCGAACGGCTCATATTCCCAAAGGCGAAAGTCTCCTTCTCACCACAAAGCCGATCGATTTCCTCTAGCGTGGCTTCAAGCGTCATCCCCAGCGTCTGGATCTTGAAATCTTTAACGTCTTCAATTACAGCCAAAGCGTTTGGCGGTGCACTGGGAACTTGCGGTTGAGGGGTACGCTTTGCCAGCACACTCACTTGATGTACAATGCCCGCTACACTTGTTCGCATCTCAGCGTCAGAAGCACACATACCCTCCAGCAACTCCCACTCAATCTTTTTGATGAAGTCAGATCGAGCATCAGGAAGTCTGTCGAATGTATCACAACTGGCAGCGCGGTCTCTCGCCAGAATCTCGAAGACCGCGAGACCAAATTCCAGGATGTCCGAAGATGCTGATATACCGGCAGTGTTTTCGTGATTTTCTTCATAAAATTGACCTGCTGTCGCACCAATCCCAAGCCACTTAAAACCCCTTTTCGAGAACTCTGCGAATACAGTAGATGCTTCACTGACAACTTTTCATGTACGAGCCCACGATCGTGCACATATTGGAGACGGAGAGCACACCCCAGTAAATACCTCCACGTCTGCGTCGTCCAACTGCACGAGCCCCACTCCTCCTCATCTTCTCTAACGCTCGCTCGCCTCTTGTTTTTCTCCTTCTTCTCCTCGGTGCATGCACACTCTGCGTCGGAAGTGGCAGCTCACTACACCCCTCATGAATCACAAATGCATTTCCGACGTGGCACGCGCCGAAAAACTTGCGGATATTCGGGTGGTGCAGTTTGGCCCAAATTGCCGCCTGTCGCTCACAGGCTTCTTCTCCTCCGTCCACCACAGTTGTTTTGGCTCGAAACCACTCGAGCTCTGATGTCGCGAACCAACTAGGTAACCTCCCCACCATGACGTTCCCAAGTCGTGCTACCGTGTCGAACACTCGGGACACCACATCCAGCTCCCTCTCCGTCAGCACGTGGCTGTAATGATCCAATTGGTGCTTTAACAGGACCAAAATCTGCAATTGCTGCTGCTCGTCGCCCATTTCCACTCTCATCCGTTTGTCGTCTTCCAGCACTTTTTCAATTTCGTGGACCCACTCGATTCCAGATTTAGAAACCAAGTTGCATGCGTTTCCGTCTCCAACTGGTCGGCCATCCCCAGAACGGAGTCGATGGTCCGCTGCAATAGTAAAATTACTCGCGCAGAGTCCGCAAGCCGCAGCAGCAGGCGATCCTCGTGCTGGAACGCGCCGAGCTTCTTGTTGAGGAACTGACCTGTACGCGCCACCGCCATGTCGTCGCCCGACGCCTGTACGCGCGCCCGCAGCTCCGCAATTAGGTGGTCGCCGAGGATGGTCCGCGAGCGGACGAGCCCCATGCTGCTAGAGTCCACCGGTCGCCGACATGCGCGCGGGTCACCCACCGCTGCCATCGCCCCATACTCCGCATATATATTACTTATCATAGGATCTCATGTTATTACTGCGTTATAAAACAATATCAATACTATTGCTATTGTGAGAACCGGCCAAAACGCCCATCTGTAGCAATCCCTTATTAGACCTCAATCACTTAATTAATCAGAGTACAAATCAGGGCTGAAATCGATCGTGGTCTGGATGCATGCGCGATTGCCCAGTAAAAGGTGGGCATTCTGCTCCAGACGCGGCTATACCGACTTGGCTTCCATAAAACAATCGCCTAATCTGCACATTCACTCACGTATGCTTCGCAGGACGCGATCGATTTGTAAATCGATCGAGTTAAATCAGGGTGCTAATCGATCGGTTTACGACCAAAATAGAAGCGGTTCACAATATTAAATAACTAAAACATAACTAAAACAAGCAATACATGCAGTGATAGCAATGTTAATAGGATAATTGTTACTATTATTTGAGATACAAAAACATATTATTTCGGCCGTTTGCCCCCCCCCCCCCGAGGACAGCACGCTTTGTACTCCTCCACAGCCATGCGCTGCATGTGCTGAGCTTCGACTGTAGTGGTGCTCAGCATTGTAACGCATTCTACTCGTGACTCTTGACTTTGGCCAAAGCCCAACTGATTCTCTTGACAGTCCTCTGGAAAGGGCCATAACAATGTTATTATTACCAAGATAGATCGTGGATCAAAGGAGGAGGGTAAGAGCAAGTGGGGTCAAAAGGCGAGAGGCACCTGCGCTAGGCTGTCGCGGCGGAGTTAGTTTGGCTTCACGTGTTGCAAAGATTAATTTGTGCACTGCTTAATCCTGTTTGCTCGCTCGACATGGGTGCAACCCAGGCCGCTACCGTACCGCGAGACTCGCGGTACGGTAGCGGCGCGAGACCATCGGCCAAGGCTTGGCCCGACCTGGGTTCAACTCAGGCGCACGCCGAGAGCAGTCCGGCGGGCGCCTCAACTCAGGCCGGTGCCTGGAATCTTTTCAAAGAGTCGCGAGGAGATCCACCTTCGCCTCTTCACGGCGGCGGCTCGATGGGTTTAAATGGTTGGCAGAGGATATCCTCTGGCCCCTGCATATCTTGTTCATGAGAGGCTCCCTTTGCCGCCGCTGCACTGCAGGACGCCATTCCCGAATTTGCTTCGGTGCCTTCAAGTCAAGTCGACCAAGTGACCAAGTCGAGTCAAGATGCTGCCGGCGAAGCTCCTGTTTGCCACCGTCTCACTGGGACTGGCCGTGACGTCCCACAGCGTCGCTGGATCAAGTCTCCGCGTCCGCGTGCACACGAAGACCAGCTGCGGTGAGGGCCAGCAGACTATCGGCGTGGTCGGCTGGAGCTCGGACGGATGCGTCAACACCGGCAATGTCTGCGTGGCCAACACGTACGGATCCTGCCCCACCGGCGCCCACTGCGCGTGGCTCGACACGGGCGTGTACGGATGTATGGACGGCGCCGAGGAGTCGACCCCGTGGGAGGGCTGTGCCAGCAACGAGGATACCATCGGCGTTGTCGGCTGGGACCACGACGGCTGCATTGACTCGGACAACGTGTGCGTCGCCCAGGTTGCTGACGGTGACTGCCCGGAGGGCGCCTACTGCTCGCTGCTCGACACGGGCGTGTACGGCTGCGTCGCCAGCTCGAAGAAGCACCACCACCACAAGGAGAACCAGAAGGTGTCGTGCCCCAGCGGCCAGCAGAGCATTGGTGTCGAGGGCTGGAGCTCGGACGGATGCGTGGCCAGCGGCAACGTGTGCGTGGCCAACACGTTCGGATCCTGCCCCACCGGCGCCCACTGCGCGTGGCTCGACACGGGCGTGTACGGCTGCAGGGACGGCGCCGAGGAGTCGACCCCGTGGGAGGGCTGTGCCAGCAACGAGGATACCATCGGCGTTGTCGGCTGGGACCACGACGGCTGCATTGACTCGGACAACGTGTGCGTCGCCCAGGTTGCTGACGGTGACTGCCCGGAGGGCGCCTACTGCTCGCTGCTCGACACGGGCGTGTACGGCTGCGTCGCCAGCTCGAAGTAGCTTCGCTTCAAGAAGCGCCGCAAAGGATTGATGTGGCTGTTATGAAGTCTCGCCTGGTGTCATGCTTTGGCGTTTGTACTTGGGTGCAGGGCTGTATGTCCCTGCTTCTTGTGCATGTTGATCACAAGGATAGCTGGTTGAGGTAGTTGGTCCAGTTATTGACGACGAATACATGTTTTTTCTTGCACATCTAAGCAGTGGTGCACTAGTTTTCAGTATCATAGCCATAACCTTCGCTTAAGATTTTTTCGTAAATTACCGTTAACGTTATGTATCTTTCACAAAATTGAATAGATTTCGTGTGATAAATTACCGTAAATAGTGTGAGTTGATTTTTTTTACTTTCTTTGGTTCTGGTGATTTATCTTCGAGTAATTTATTCGTAACGACTGCTAGATCTACGAAAGTGGGTGCTGCTGATACACTATATTTCGTGTTGAAACGTTAGTATTCACTCGCGGTCACTTGCTACCATGACACTCAGCTAGCTAGCTACCTCCAGTGAATCACTAAAGACTAAAGCTCTGATAGACGTTTACTTGACGTTGGAGAAGCTCTGGTGTGAGCCCACCGACAGCTTCTCGTCGAGGATCTCATTGCCCAGGTGGTCGAGCTCGGGCGAAGACGACATGCCCATGTTCATCTTGCGCATGATGATAATGAAGAACACGAAGTTGATGACGCTCACGGCACCCACCGTGAAGAACATGTTCTCGAGGTGGTCCTCGTTCAGGTTGTCGGACGGGAGCGACTTGGAGAACATGATGGTGAAGACCGAGGTGAGGATGCTGCCCATGGAGCTCATGAATAGGATCACGGCCTGGGCCATGGACTTGAGCGACATCGGCACCGACGAGTACACGAGGTCGTAGGACGTGACGTTGATCAGACACTCCGCAAGAGCGATGAAGACGTAGTTGGGAATGGCGGCGGCCCACGAAATGTTGTTCATGGGCTCGGAACTGCCACCGTCCAGGATCGGGTCTCCGTTCTCGTCCTGAAGAGCACCAGCGTTACGACGGATGACCTCGAAGATGCCGGCCCAGAAGATGCCGACGATGGCGATGACGAGGCCAACAGCAGACTTGCCGAACTGACTGGGAGACTTGCCGGCCCACTTGGTGTACATCGGGTAGACGATCGAGTCCAGAATGGGAATGCAGATGACGATCACGATCGGGTCGAAGACGCCGAGCATGGCGCCAGGGATCTGCGAGCTGTTCGGGTCGCTCGTGTCGAGGCGCAGATCGCACTGCTGCGTGATGGACTGGAAGTTGGCATCCGTTTGGTCGTAGGCGCAGTTCCAAATGATAGTGAACGCGGCGTACGGCAGCACGCGCACCAGCTTCTTGTAACCCTCAACGCGTTCATCGTCAAAGGTGCCACCCAAGCTGCTCTTGGACACGTCGAGGAAGGACTGGTCCTGGCCGGCGTACACCCAACCGACAATGCCGGCAAGGACCAGCACAGCAGCGACGTACGAGAGGATGTTGCCCGTGTTTCCCTTATCAACCGTAAAGGCGGAGATGACGTTGACGATCAGAGCAGCCAGGAAGCTCAGAGTCGCAGACACGAGGATGAAGCCGCTGCGGGTCTGCTTGGCGTTGGCCCAGCCCAGCTTGCACAGCATCGAGATGGAGCGGTCGTTCGGTGGCATGAAGACGTAGCGAGGGTAGCCCACGCACAGCATCGCAATGGCGAACAGCATCACCACGGCACAGATCATGTACGTGGCGAAGTAGCCGTACTCCGCGGGGATCTGGGCCGAGCCATCCACGCACAGGATCGACAGGAAACCGTACGAGAAGCCAGCGCCGAGGTTGATGCAAAAGTAGAAGTACGAGAAGTACGTCTCCTTCTGGTGGACTTCACTCGGGTCGTGCGGGTCGAACTGGTCAGCACCAAGCGTGATGACGTTGGACTTGATGCAACCGGTACCAACACCAATGCCGACGAAGAGACCGATGACGAAGATCGGGTTCACAACAGCCGAGTTGGTGGTACGCGGCGATGGCGACGAGGAAGTCACCGACGCAGTACCAGATACCAAACGTCAAAATCGTACGGAACCGGCCCCATCGCTCGTCGGCCATGTAGGCACCGAACAGCGGGGTCAGGTAGCAGATCGACGTCCAGGTACTCTTCAATGCGCTGGCGGAGACCAAGCTCCAGCCGATCTCCTGCATAAAGTTCTTGAGACCTTGGCTGATACCGTAGTAGCTGAGACGCTCGGCCAGCTCCATCATGAGGATGAAGAGGCAGACTTGGAACAGGACGCTCTTGTACTTGCGTGGACGCGCCTCCCACACGGTCTGCACGGTCTCGTAGGGCACCGCGGGCGAGCCCATGGGCGACTTGACGGCGGCGGACGTAACGCCCATGGCGGTCTGCTGGGTCGAGGCACTGCGCAGCACAGACGAAATCGGGAAATGACCCGCTGAATGAGCGACGTTGTGGGGAGGGCCCCAGAGGGAGGGCCGACCTACCTAGCATCGATGCGAGCGTGAGCGAGGCGCTGACATGTTGGGCCCCGAGGTGATGGGGAGGTGCCAAGACCTGCAAACGGATGAGCGACTGCACTTGCAGGCGCAGGACGACAATGGAGATGTGCTCACGTGGCTGAAGTGTAGGGGGATGCACTGTATCTGTATTTTGACTTGGGTCGAGTATGCTACGTTCGACGAGTGAAATCTGTCGACGAGTGGCTTCTGAATGAGACTGTCAGCCCACAGTGTCGGGAGGCATTCGGTTCGAGCCTCTGTGTCGGAGTCGCAACTGAGATGCGGCGATGGCTCACTTCCATCGGCGGCATAGCTGGAAGTGCATCGCGAGGTCATTAGAGGCCAGGCCACGCCAGACCCGCAGTCATGGTTGCGAAGGCTTTCATCGTTGCTAAGGCGGTGCTGGGGGCGTAGCGTCGTTGCGTGCTCGGGTTAATCGGTGTCACGACATCCGCGGCGAAAGTGTCGCTCGACTTTGCCTCCTCCAAAAGAGTCTTCTTACAACACCTCTACCGTCACTGCGAACTCGAAAGCAACGACGCTGACATTGGCTTGGCAGTCGAAATTCGGCCATGGTGGCCACTTGCTCTGCGTGCAGCTCCCCACGGGCTCTCGATCCGACCGAAGGCCGTCCCAGCAACGCCGTGTTAAATGGATAATGTCGCCCTTGCCATGCAGCGGGCGGCCGGTTTCTTGTGACCTCGCCGCAACGACGCGCCGATATATCGGTGGAAGTGGCTGTACTCGAGCGCTCGGCTTGCCAGTGGCGAGTTGCCACGGCGGCAGTGCTCGCATGGGAACCGAGTGCACGAATGCACTGCCGCGGCCGCAATGAGCAAGCACCCGCGGCCCGCGGGCGTCTGCAAAGAGCGGTGCCGCTGCGCGATGAGCAGGATCGGAGATCGTCCGCCTCTCAGGCTGAGAGTCTCAGCGACGCGAAGGCTGATGACAAGCAGCGTGTCGGTGCTGCCATTGGCGTTTCCGCAGGTCCCGCTCTTTTCGGATTTGACATGCATGTCAAGGAGAAAAAGGGCGCCAGGATCACCAAGCGTCGTGAGTTGAAGTCGCCGGCCAAAATGCTGTGCAGCAGCGCTTTTCGTCTCCACTTGCCGCCACCGGCTCAGGCTGAGCCGGCGCATGCTGAGACGGTGGCGCCCTCCGCATGCGTATATACCGGAACCGACAATTCGCGCGTTGCGCTGTGTGCATGTACTTGCGCAGTGGTTGGGATTCAATCAGAGGGGCCGCTCATGGAGGCCGACCACAGTCTGCCACAGCAGCGATAGACTCGACCGCACCAAGCAGCATTCGTCCACAGCTCGTATCCTTTGTACGGCCTCATAAGTCAATACCCGATGTGGGGAGTCGTGTAACCCAAATGTAACCTAAAAGTTACAATACGTACAGAAGCCCAGAAAATTGTAATTTTGGGCACTACTGTACTGTACCCTCGCCCAAAGCAACTACATGTACTTAGCACCAGTACAGCGACTGTGCATGTAGTTGGTAAGCGTAAGCTGTCGCTCTAGGGCGACATTCTTGTGGCGATACAGTATGAAGAAGGTAGGTTTCTCCAGCTCTAAACTGAAGCAGAGAATATCACAATACCCAACATTTCACGTAACCCTATTATTTGTGTGGCGCACACAGCCCTGTCATTTCGATTGAGTGGCAGCGAGAAGTGTCGCGACATCATGGTGCTCTACGTGGTTGGACTGGGCCTCGGCGACGAGCAGGACGTGACGCTGCGCGGCCTGAACGCCATCAAGAAGTCCAAGAAGGTCTTCCTGGAGAACTACACGTCGGTGCTGGGCGTGGAGCTGGACAAGCTGGTGCGTGCATCTGCTCCGAATAATACCCACCCACCCTACACCAATAACTCTTTGACCACTAACGCTCTACTCTCACTCTACTCTACCTACGGCAGGGAGAATTCTACGGCCGCGAGGTGATCCTGGCCGACCGCGACTGCGTCGAGACCGGCGCCGACCAGATCTTCGCCGACGCCAAGGACGACGACGTCGCGTTCCTCGTGGTGGGCGACCCGCTGTGCGCCACGACCCACTCGGACCTGATCCTGCGCGCCAAGGAGCTGGACATCAAGGTGGAGGTGATCCACAATGCCTCCGTCATGGGCGCGGCCGGCTCCTGCGGCCTGCAGCTCTACTCGTTCGGCCAGACCGTGTCCATCCCGTTCTTCCGCGAGGAGTGGCGCCCCGACAGCTTCTACGAGAAGATCCAGTACAACCGCCGCGGCGGCATGCACACGCTGTGTCTGCTGGACATCAAGGTCAAGGAGCCCGACTTCGAGGCCATGTGCCGCGGTCGCATCGTGTACCTGCCGCCCCGCTTCATGACGGTGAACCAGGCCATCGAGCAGCTCATCGAGATCGAGGAGAAGCGCCAGGAGGGAGCCTACTCCAAGGACACCATCTGCGTGGGCATGGCGCGCCTCGGCCAGAAGGACCAGACCATCATCGCCGGAACCATGGAGGAGCTGCTGACCGCCGACTTCGGCGCTCCACTGCACTGCCTTGCGATCACAGGAGAGGTGCACCCGCTTGAGGAGGAGGTACGAGAATTTTGTATGGGATCCCGTGTATGATGTATGATGCTCTAGTTCTGACTGAAAACTGTGCAATATTTTGTTTCTACAGATGCTCAAGCAGTTCTACATTAAGAAATAGAACCACGAAGGCGTCGGCGAGAAGGAAACAGTTGCATTTTGTTCTTCCTGTTGATAAAACATAGTACACAACTGTACTGCGTTCATTTTCATCTAGCCAAGCTAGAGTGGGCTCATCCCCTTCCGCCGAATTCGTCTACAAGCTCTCGCGTTATAATATCTGCAAACTAAATGGTAGTCTGTAAGCTCGCGTTATCGAGGGGATGTGCCAAACTGCAAACGAATTTGTAGACGAAATTTCGTTGCGATCTTCCATCGGTTGCCAGCTCCTTAGTTATTGCTGCTCGGAAATGCTAAAGGCTTTCAGTGCAACAAAATCAATGTACTTACAGCATTTGCAACGGTGAACTGCACACCACCACCAGCCCCAGTGACGGGTGGAGTTCAACAAAGCGCAGGCTCATGAAAAGCGCATAGAGTGCAGCATGTATTAAAGCAATTAAGTTGGTGGCAGCGATCAAGTCGATTACGCCTCCTCCGGGGATATGGATACGAAGCTAATGGTCATTTCCCCAGGGGGCGCTTTGCGTTTTGCCGGAATAGGCTCGTGGCTCCGGTACATTGGAACCAACGCCGAGCACAGCGGTCTGTCAACGAATCCTTGTTGCCGTGACAGAGCCGTTTGTTTTCGTGATCGGTCTGCGACTAGTTTTTGCAAATCTTGATTGTCTATTCTCTCGTCTAGTATGCAACCTCGTTTTCGCAGGCGTGCTGAGCCCGGCGCAGCTCGCTCCTCCGGCCGGGGCGTCCCCAGTCGAAAGGGAAGCTCATTTCTCAATCGGACCTCAAGCGCGCACTTCGACAAGGAACTCAAGAGACCGCCATGGGAGTCGCCATCAAGTCGCCCATGGGCTCGCCCGCGGTGCCCTACGAGACCGTGCAGACCGTGTGGGAGGCGCGTCCACGCAAGTACAAGAGCGTCCTGTTCCAAGTCTGCCTCTTCATCCTCATGATGGAGCTGGCCGAGCGTCTCAGCTACTACGGTATCAGCCAAGGTCTCAAGAACTTTATGCAGGAGATCGGCTGGAGCCTGGTCTCCGCCAGCGCATTGAAGAGCACCTGGACGTCGATCTGCTACCTGACCCCGCTGTTCGGCGCCTACCTGGCTGATGAACGGTGGGGCCGCTTCCGCACGATTTTGACGTTCGGCATTTGGTACTGCGTCGGTGACTTCCTCGTCGCTATCGCCGCGTACCCGTCCATTATGACCAACTCGGCTGTTGTGAACCCGATCTTCGTCATCGGTCTCTTCGTCGGCATTGGTGTTGGTACCGGTTGCATCAAGTCCAACGTCATCACGCTTGGCGCCGACCAGTTCGACCCGCATGACCCGAGTGAAGTCCACCAGAAGGAGACGTACTTCTCGTACTTCTACTTCTGCATCAACCTCGGCTCCGGATTTTCGTACGGTTACCTGTCGATCCTGTGCGTGGATGGCTCGGCCCAGATCCCCGCGGAGTACGGCTACTTCGCCACGTACATGATCTGCGCCGTGGTGATGCTGTTCGCCATTGCGATGCTGTGCGTGGGCTACCCTCGCTACGTCTTCATGCCACCGAACGACCGCTCCATCTCGATGCTGTGCAAGCTGGGCTGGGCCAACGCCAAGCAGACCCGCAGCGGCTTCATCCTCGTGTCTGCGACTCTGAGCTTCCTGGCTGCTCTGATCGTCAACGTCATCTCCGCCTTTACGGTTGATAAGGGAAACACGGGCAACATCCTCTCGTACGTCGCTGCTGTGCTGGTGCTTGCCGGCATTATCGGCTGGGTGTACTCCGGCCAGGAACAATCCTTCCTGGACGCGTCAAAGGTCAGCCATGGTGGCACCTTCGACGACGAGCGCGTTGAGGGTTACAAGAAGCTGGTGCGCGTGCTGCCGTACGCCGCCTTCACTATTATCTGGCAGTGTGCGTATGACCAGACCGACGCCAATTTCCAGTCCATTACCCAGCAGTGCGACCTGCGTCTTGACACGAGCGACCCAGACAGCTCGCAGATCCCTGGCGCCATGCTCGGTGTCTTCGACCCGATCGTCATCGTCATTGTCATTCCGATCCTTGACTCGATCGTCTACCCGGCGTACTCCAAGTGGGCCGGCAAGTCTCCCAGTCAGTTCGGCAAGTCCGCAACCGGTCTCGTCATCGCCATCGTTGGCATCTTCTGGGCCGGCATCTTCGAGGTCATCCGTCGCAACGCTGGAGCTCTACAGGACGAGAACGGGGACCCCATTTTGGATGGAGGTAGCTCTCAACCCATGAACGACATCTCGTGGGCCGCCGCCATCCCCAACTACATCTTCATCGGTCTCGCTGAATGCCTGATCAACGTTACGGCGTACGACCTCGTGTACTCTTCAGTGCCGATGTCGCTCAAGTCCATGGCCCAGGCCGTGATCCTGTTCATGAGCTCCATGGGCAGCATCCTCACCTCGGTCTTCACCATCATGTTCTCCAAGTCGCTTCCGTCCGACAACCTGAACGAGGACCACCTCGAGAACATGTTCTTCACGGTGGGTGCCGTGAGCGTCATCAACTTCGTCTTCTTCATTATCATCATGCGCAAGATGAACATGGGCATGTCCTCTTCACCTGAGCTCGACCACCTCGGTAACGAGGTACAGGACCTCCTGGACGAGAAGCTGTCGGTGAGCTCGCGCCAGAGTGTCGCGGCCACTAAGTAAGGCCAAAAAGAGTATTCCGGTGGCTATCAAACACGAGAAAATATATTGAGTGAGTATAAAACTTAGGTTAAGTGTTTCTTGCTGCAGCTACAGTGGGCTTTTGTTCTCCAACAATGCCAGGCAACTTCGAAAACGAAGCGATTACACCAAAGAGCCAGGTTATGGCAGCTGAAGCGTTCCACTTCAGCTCGCGTGACGCAAACTTCTCTAGCTGCACCAAGTGCACGCAGTAACCTACATCCAATGATGCTATCGATGCCACCACAGCCATCAGCAATAGTAGCACTACATGAAAACCAAGTGACGCAAGCTAAGCTCGAACGGCAGCCGCGCACTGGCGAGGACGCTCGAGTTGTCAACGAAAAGCTAGCGTAGCCGCGGATATGCAACGCAGACGCTGGCGTGATCCAGGTCTCTTCGTGATTAAACAGCCACCAGAAGATTTTTCGTGCGGCCGGCGCTCGGATTTTAATCTCCTACGGTACCGTAGTTGACGCATGCAAACGTGGCAGTTGGATGAATCAAGCAACGGGGTATTGGTACCCTCGACCAAAGTGCGGCCAGCCTCATCCAAGCTTGCTGATTCCGCTGCACGGCCGTCTCGACGGTCCGCATTGACAGCAGCAATATGTCATTGCCAATGTTTTCCATGTGGAGGTCTACAAAAGTATCTTGGAAATCACTAAGTATATGTATTTTAATACCATGGGTAGTCTGCACGCAGATGATCCGATAAGTTCCAAGCGCAAACCCCGCAGCGTTCACTAAACGCAATAATTTTTGATGACTACGGTGCCTTGGCTTGGTTGCTGCTTTGCTCCCCCATCTTGTCAAGTTGAGGCAGGGTGGGCCCAGTTGTTGTCCGGTGTTTGATGAATGCTCATGCATTCGTTTGCAGTTTTTGAGCCCCGTCTCTTTTCGTCTACATGGAGATGTGCCACTAGAAAAAACTGTCAAATTACATCATCCACAATCGCCTTCAACAGGTTTATCCAATACCACGTACACATGTCATTTCAAATATATGCAAATACTAATCATCCTGTGCAGCTTCGTAAACGGTATATGAACCCTGCTTGGATACGCAGCACGATAAACAGGTTCAACGCGTGACTGACCTCGTGATAATCGCACGCAGACTTTTCCCTCTGCGCCGCCACGGGGATAAAGGCACAGCAACACCAGGCATCCGATGTCTGTGAGCTCGAGAGGCTTTCGTTCATTCCTCCATCTGACCTCCAGCGCCCACTTCGACTTCGACAAGACCAAGCAGAAGAGGCATGGGCGTCACGTCCGCCCCGCTCAAATCGCCCGTGGGCTCACCTGCGGTGCCCTACGAGTCCGTCCAGACCATGTGGGACGCTCGTCCGCGCAAGTACAAGAGCATTCTATTCCAGGTCTGCATCTTCATCCTCATGATGGAGCTGGCCGAGCGTCTCAGCTACTTCGGCATCAACCAAGGCCTCAAGAACTTCATGCAGAAAATTGGCTGGAGCTTGGTCTCCGCCAGTGCATTGAAGAGCACCTGGACGTCGATCTGTTACTTGACCCCGCTGTTCGGCGCTTACCTGGCTGATGAGCGATGGGGCCGCTTCCGCACGATTTTGACGTTTGGTATCTGGTACTGCGTCGGTGACTTCCTCGTCGCTATCGCTGCATACCCGACGATCATGGCCAACTCGGCCGTCGTGAACCCGATCTTCATCATCGGATTGTTTGCCGGCATTGGAATTGGTACGGGCTGTATCAAGTCGAGCGTGATCACACTTGGTGCCGACCAGTTCAACCCTCATGATCCGAGCGAGGTCCACCAGAAGGAGACGTACTTCTCGTACTTCTACTTCTGCATCAACGTTGGCTCAGGTGTCTCCTATGGTTATCTGTCGATCCTGTGTGTGGACGGCTCGGCCCAGATCCCTGCGGAGTACGGTTACTTCGCCACGTACATGATCTGCGCCGTGGTGATGGCGTTCGCTGTCGTCATGCTGTGCGTCGGCTACCCTCGCTACGTGTTCCAGCCGCCGAACGACCGCTCCATCTCGATGCTGTGCAGACTCGTGTGGTCCAACGCCCACGAAACGCACAAGGGGTTCGTCCTTCTCCTCAGCATGTGCAGCTTCTTGGGAGCGCTGGTCGTCAACCTTCTCCGCTTCGCACGGAAACATCGGCAACATTCTGTCGTATATTGCTGCGGTGCTGGTGCTGGCTGGTGTGGTCTGCTGGGTGTACATCGGACAGAACCAGTCGTTCCTTGATTCCTCCAAGGTCAGCCAGGGCGGGGCTTTCGATGACGAGCGCGTTGAAGGATACAAGAAACTCGTGGGCGTGTTGCCGTATTCGGCCTTCACAATCATTTGGAACTGCGCCTACGACCAGACCGACGCCAACTTCCAGTCCATTACCCAGCAGTGCGACCTTCGCCTCGACACGAGTGACCCGAAGAGCTCACAGATCCCTGGTGCCATGTTGGGAGTCTTCGACCCGATCGTGATCGTCATCTGCATCCCCATTTTGGACTCGATCGTCTACCCGGCGTACACCAAGTGGGCCGGCAAGTCCCCCAGTCAGTTCGGCAAGGCTGCAACTGGCCTCGCCATTGCCATCGTCGGCATCTTCTGGGCCGGCATCTTCGAGGTCATCCGTCGCAACGCTGGCGCTCTGCAGGATGAGAACGGGGACCCCATTTTGGATGGTGGTAGTTCTCAACCTATGAACGACATCTCGTGGGGTGCTGCGGTGCCTAACTACGTCTTCATTGGCTTGGCTGAGTGTCTGATCAACGTCACGTCCTACGACCTCGTGTACTCTTCGGTGCCGATGTCGCTCAAGTCCATGGCCCAGGCCGTGATCCTGTTCATGAGCTCCATGGGCAGCATCCTCACCTCGGTCTTCACCATCATGTTCTCCAAGTCGCTTCCGTCCGACAACCTGAACGAGGACCACCTCGAGAACATGTTCTTCACCATGGGAGCAGTTAGCGCCATCAACTTCGTGTGCTTCGTGGTCGTCATGAGGAGGATGAACATGGGCATGTCCTCTTCGCCGGTGCTGGACACCATGGGCAACGAGCTTCCCGGCCTCCTGGACGAGAAACTGTCGGTGAGCTCGCGCCAAAGTGTCGCCACCACCAAGTAAAGTATCGCTACGGCCATGTTGATCAGTGAAGACGCTGTATTTGCAGATGAATCTCGCCACTTTGAACCACACCGTTGATGTGGCTAATATATACATTGGAATCGTGCTTATGAATGTACAACTGCGAGTCGCGACGTTTTCCTGTTCAGGGTTAACGCGCAGTACATAGCCTCCCTATATTGTCCCTAAAGCATCTTCACAGCGATCATAGTCTTTTCTTACCTCACTCATACCAGCACTACTTTCAGCCATAAAGCGTCAATGTTCTGGTTCACTGCACCAACCACGACCGCCCTTAGTCTTCTCAACTGCCTCACTATGCCTTTTAAGGCTTTTAAAAAACGTTGGAACAAATGTCTCCGTCAAGACATACAACGTTACGCGTTTCCCCATTTTGTACCTACTTTCAAAATGCATCAGATCTATCAAAAACCTAGCTTTCGTGAGATCCGTGGTACGGTGCTTAGAGGCACCTTGATCCGACGAATGCGCCCTTTACTTTAAAAAGTAATGGACGCTGTCACCGACGACATTGATGCCTCATACATAGCAAAAAGGTATACACTCAATCAATTCTCACCCCTTGAATGATCACTACGTCGATTTAGTATTCCCCACCCACTTTAATGTGATTGATCAGATGCCGATGGAGAGGAAGCGATGTGAAATTTTGATCACACGCGGTCAACTTTCCAGTAAACATGAAGATCGTGTGCCTCATTATTTCGGTAGGTTGCATCGTGGAAGCCGACGCCGACCGCTTCAGCGAAGTCTTTACGGCGATCAAGAGAAACCTGAGGCTAGAGGACCACCCACGCCTTCGTGACACTGTACCACGCGTAAGTTGCAGTGATCGTCTTGGTGCATTGGCTGGTAGAGATCTACAAGCGTCGTCAGTTGTCTCGAGTCGAAGGTGAGGACGGCGACAGCTACACGCTTGTTTAACGCTGACCTCATTGTAGCTGAGCGCCAGGCAGACAGCTCGTCTACTATACATTTTAAAGTATACTGCATCTAGCGTGCTCGTACAGTTTTTTTATTTGTTTGCTTGGATTTGAATGGTGCTTTGAAGCGTCGCGGATCCAATCGAGAATAATGGCGATGGAGGCGCTACAGCGGCTGCGAGCGGACATCGACGCTGCGTTTGACGCCCAGCGGCGATCCCACAATGAAAGAAGACGCAGGGACCAACCTACGGACAAGTTGACTCCAAAATGGGCCGAAGTGACGGCGTTGCTGGCGTCTGTGGGCCGACCCGCGACTGAAAAGGCAACTTGTTCTGCCTCAAGCCCTACAGAGGAGTCTTCGCGCCTAAAACCTCTTCATCGCTCTAGCCTGGCTAAAAAACCGTTGCAAATGACGGGGAGTGAGAGACGAAGCCTACTGCTGAGCATTGTGGAAGAGTGGTGGCGATTTACTTGTGCATCGGTTGTTGTATCAAGATTCCGAGTTCGCGCTCGAAAGCGTCAGGAACAGCGACTTGCAGCTGAAGTATTCGACGCGTGGAGACGACTATCCGTCCGACAATTTTTGCTTAGAGAAGCAGCAAGCTCGGTGATGAAGAAGGCGAAGATTAAGGAACTGACTGTGGTGTGGAGGAAGTGGAGTAGCGAACACCATCGCATCGCGACGCTGAGGCGGTTCTGTCTGCGGAGACGACGGAGATTGAGGTGTGAAGCCTTTTGCACGTGGGTCTTGGCGACACACCAGCGCGCGAGGTTCCGGAAGTACAAGCCAAAAGCAGCTAGGCAACTGCTTCGACGATACTGGCGGTGGCTGCAGGCGGGGATCGAAGCTCAACGAGTCATAGATGAAGAGGTCGAGCGTTTTGCGGTACGGCGAGTAGAGGAACTGGCACGCCGTTGTTTTTCATTGTGGGGAGAACACGTTGAACTGACTAAGCGGTGGAATTTCGCTGTGAGGTGGAGCGATCGTCGAATTTTGGGAGACGCGTACGATGGTTGGAGAGAAGTCCATGAAATCACGAGATGTACGCGCCATACTCTTCAACTTGCCGTTCGACGTCGGCGTCGTCGAATCCTTCGAGTCGTGCTTAACGTTTGGAGTGGCCATGTTCGACGCACGCTACAGCGGAAGCGAGCGCTCGTGGCGGTGCTGCACTCGCAACGGCGTCGACGTGCCTTTATCTGCCTTTCTCAACACGCGCAATATGATCAGGAACGTGAGAATACATTGAAGAGCTGGAAGCTGCGTCGAACAGTCTGGACGTGGCACCATCGTTCGCGTCAGCATCGAATGTTACGGCTGCGCGCAGAGTTTCTTCGGGAAAACCATGAGCACTTGGTCCTCCGTGATGCTGTATGGCGCCCATGGAGACGTACGTTCCAACGTTTGAGGGATGTACACAGCTTCACGGCGAAATGGCGAGCAAGGCAGCTGAGAAGAACATGGGAGGCCTTCGTTGGGGCAGTCAACCAGCAAGAACACCGACGCTTTCTGGTTGAAAGCATCGTCGATACGCGCGAGGTGAGAAAGTTGCGGCACGTTATCTGTGTGTGGCGATCTCAAGTGAGGTCTGCCAAACAGCGCAAGGTGCTGGTAGCACGGAGTGCAGTATTTTATCGCCGTGGACTGGTGAAAAGATTTATGGGGCTCTGGAAAGAAGCACATCAAGTTATGCTGAAGAAGAAGCAGCTTGATGCGATGGCAATCAGACACTTATCGAGCAAGATGATACAACACTGGGCGAAATGGGCATTCTGGAGCAAGCGAGAGCTGGGAAGAAGGATCGCAGCCGTACGAGATCAACGACGACAGCGGCAGCTGCAACAGTGTGTTGATCACTGGAGACTGTTGGTCCAGACTCGATGCGGAGTCCTTCGCTCTAAGTTTTTCAGCGCATGGAGACTGGCAGTGGAACTGCAGCACAGAGACCGCCATTTGATGGTGCTGGGTGAGCTGGTTCAACTTCGCTTGCGTTGGAAACGCTGGGTATTGCTGGTCCAACGCCGCCGAGATACACGCAATGTGGCGATTAAAACGCAGCAATTGCACGAGTACGGTCTTCTAATGCACTCGTTCGTCACGATTTGGCTCCGTAAAACTCGCAGATACAGATGGGGGTCTCAACTCCTGTCAGCATTTTACAAGAGGCACGTCTTAGCTGCTGTTCTCTCTCGATGGAAGAAAAACCAGCAACGATTGAAGGCGTTGAAGCGAGCAGATGCGTTCCATCGCGAAAGACTCCAGAGATTTCATTTGAGAAAGTTGTTTGGGCTGACCGTAGGCCGCAATCGTGTGGCCGTCGCGTACGATCGACGCTGCAACCTTCGACGCGCTTGGGTTTCTTGGACTCGGTATTTTACGTTGAAGAGGCGACGACTCGAGGCTGACGAGTACTTCCGACGACACAGCAAACGAAAGGCCGTTCGCTGCTTGCATGCTGCAGCGGTCAATGCCATAGCGCGTCGCAACCAGAATCTCGACGCGGAGGCTTGGTTTGAGGCGGTCTTGCTCCAGAAAGTCATGGCGAAGTGGTGTAGTGCTACAAAACACGCTCGAAGCTGCAGAGTCCTTGGCCAATGTCTTGCGTGGCGGACAGTTGGTCGACGCGCGCTTCATGAGTGGCGAGGCGCTCTGATAGAGCGACACCTGACGTATAAGGCTGAACAATTCCGTTCGTCAGTCCTTCTAACACGAGCGTGGAATGCCCTGTTACGCGTCACGCGTCGTCGCCAAGTAGCGCTGGTTATGTGGAGCCACGCAGCAACACGCATCCGCCTCGCTCACGTCTTCACAAGTTGGATAGCCTTAGTCCAAACCCGGCGTGGTCAGTCCGCGGTTGCAGCCACGATGCATCGAATGCAGCAGTTGCGATCAAGACAAAAGGTGTTCACCTCGTGGGCTGTCCTCGCCACGGCTGGAAGGTTGGCCTCACACCGAGACACACGCGAGTCACTGCGGTGGAGACGAAGGTGCTGGGCCCACTGGAAGTTGTGGCGTGTTTCCAGCCGATGGCGGCGTTGTCAGCAGCTTCTACTGCTCCAAAGCGTCTTCTGTCAAGGTTTAAGGCGCCATGCCATCCAGCAGCAAGCGTTTCGCGAGGTTTGCCTGCGGACGGCGAGGGGTTTGCTGCATCGGTCTCTGGCTCGCTGGCGCGTTGAGTGGTGGCTCGTGCGCAGCCAACGGAAGCTGGGCCTGGACATGAAGCGCAACGCTCTTGCACACTGGAAGACGTTCGTGGCCGCCCGCCGCCAGCAAAGACGCTGGGAGCACTACGTCCAGCAGCTGCATCGCGTCCAGACCCGGAGCAAAGCTGCGGCGTTTGACAAAACGCGTCGCTCCGGTGGCACCTTCCGCGACACGAGGGCGTTGCAGGCTCAGCTAAAGAGGAACCGCGTCTTGATGACCCACGTACTGCACGCGTGGTTCCTCGTCGTGCAGAACCGGCGGCGCCGTCTGCAGCTCCGATCTCTGTCGAAGAAGCCAGTCAGACGCCGTGAGACTCAGTCCAGCTCGAGGTCTAAGCAACTAGCGCTGGAGTTCTGGGCTCATGGGGTCATGCATAGGTGCTTCTATTCGTGGAGAAAGCAGACTGACGGCAAGCCAGCAGAGTTAGCGTAAACTTCAACTAGAAGTTGCTTTTCGGTGGTCGACAAAAGTATCCAACGGTTAGAAACCCGTTACTCGACGGTTACTCGGTTCAGCAATATACGGTCCGAATCATATACCAACCAATTATTTTGTCCCTTACAGTAACATCCTGTCCATCACTGCCCTCCGTGAAGCTGCAGTTGTTAGTGCGATAGCGTGTGAAGGGCTAGTGTGCTGTGTGAATGTTGCTTTGCTGTGGTCGGAAATGATAAGCCTGAGACTTTTACCGCTCCGTGGAGGAGCAACATTCTCCATGAGATGGCTGATCCAACCCCATTAACCACTTTATACTCACTTGCTACATGTACAAACTTGTTGTGGTAAAGTGGCTCAATGTTTTTTTCTATCTACGATCCATTCTCCGCTGATGTGGGTGTGTATTTGAATGGGTCGAGGGGCTGGAGCGTGTGGTGTAATTGTGTCGAAAGTGTGTCCCCGGGTGTTCGTTCCTTTCGTCGACAAGATGAAGTCTCCGTTGGTCGCTTGGGAGAAGTCTATGGCGTTCACAAGCGGCAGACGGCACTTCTCTGGTGACGGAAGAAAGCAAGCTGTGTCACGATGCAGCAAACAATTTTTTTGCTGGCGGGGCTTCGGTTTCTTGCGCTCGAAGGCGGAGATTGTTGTGGAACATCGTGGGGTGGCGGAGGCCGAGGAAGGCGCGTTTTGGTCTCTTGGACCTCGTTAGGAGGACCGGAGCTGCATATGGCTAGCTGCTCTTCAATTTCTTAGCACTGGAGCCCAGCTGAAAGACGTCCATATTTTGACACACGGGGATGTACGTTGGTGGACCTCAACTACGCGCCAAGACGCTGCCTCATGCAAAACGTTCGATTCGGAAGTACGAAGCATTCAAGTCGGTCTGCAGTGGGAGCTACAGCTTTACACACTCGGAACCAAGCAAGTTGAAGCCGCAGTGAAACCATCGTTTTGGTGTATGTATGGTTTGTCGTGCATTGAGAACAGAATGACTATCATACTCGCTCGTATCAGTCCACACTCTTGACTTCCTCGAGGCAGGAAACGGATTGATCAGTCAGACTTGGCATTACCTGCCGGTAGAGGAGAACATTCCCAAGAAGAACACGTTTCATGAAGTCCCCGAGCCACCAGGCAACGCGGACATCATCAATTTGCTGCGTTCGGTGGTGGGAGTGAATTTCGCTGTTTTCGGTGAGGTGCTGTGGCGGACTGGACCCAACGAAGAGCACGAAAGTTAACCAACGTCAGCCTCAACGCTGTTGCCACGCAAAGCGTTCGCTACGACAAGTTTTCAATGGATAGAGCGAATGGAAGCTTTCAGTTGTTTTGACCCCAATTGCAACAAGACAAGAGGATAGTTCACATGTTCTGTATGAGCACGTTAACTGCGGGGCATTTTTTTAAAGGATTTCCAAGATTATCGACGGCGGCATCAATTTCTTGCCGTTTTCCAAGCTGAACTGCTTCGTGGTGATGTGAGGCACAGTGCATTGCGATCTCGAAAGAATGGGGCGACGGGCTCTGACAAACTTGACGACGAACGACGAACGATGAGCGCCCCGTGGAAAAATACCTATCGTTTAACACCGTTACCAACTCGCTGGAAACCTTCTCGACCAGCACCACGGACACAGAAGGCAAGAGCTCCTGAGCCGATGCAATGGAATGGGTGACCTCGCGGAGGACTCGAGTCCTGGGTTAGCAGCAATTTACCAAGCCTCGCACTCAGCTCATTCCTCAATTCACCTTCTTGGTGTCTAACCAGCTTCACTCGCTGACCCTCCAACACCGTTCACACCCGAACACTCGCCGCTTCACAAAGGCCATGGCACGCCTCGGATTCGTGTCCCTCCTGCTGGGGCTCTCCATGCTCTCGCTCGTCGTATCGGGCGCCGCCAACGGCCTCATAGGGGATGTCGTGGGCACGGTGACCACGACGACGACGTCAACAACGGCGACGCTGACTTCGGTGGTGAAGACCGTGACCGGTATCCCTTGCGACACCAGTCGGATCATCATCGTCATGAAGGACAACAACACGGCCACGCTCCAGGCCGCCGCGGACAGCAGCACAGCGTTTTGGACCGAAGCGAAGCGCATTGCCAACATCCAGAACATCGTCACTGCGCTAAAGCAGCACGCGGATTCCACCCAAGGTCCAGTTAAAGACCTACTGGTGGCGGCCGGCGTGCAGTTCCAGAGTCGATGGATCACCAACACCATCGAAGTGCTGAACGCGCCACTGGCCCTCGTCCAGCAGATCCTCACGCTGGTGATCGTCAAGGAGATCATCTTCGACCTTGTCATCACGCTGGACCCTCCGACGCCGACTGCCGACTCGACCAGCAACACGCCCACGGCTGGCTGGGGTGCTACCAAGATCAAAGCGACGAACGTCTGGGCGGCAAGCAACTCGGGCCAGAATGTGGTGGTCGGGACGATTGACACCGGAGTGCGCAGCACGCACGAGGTGCTGAGGAACAATTGGATCGGAGCCTACGGCTGGTACGACCCGGACCAGAAGACCGCGACGCCGTATGATGCCAACGGCCACGGCACGCACACAATGGCCACGATCGCTGGAATAAATGGCGTGGGGATTGCCCCCGGAGTCACGTGGATGACGTGCAAGGGCTGCGGAGCCACCTCGTGCACGCTTTCCTTGTTGACGGCCTGCGCGCAGTTTATGCTGTGCCCGACCGACACGAACGGCAACAACTGCAACGCCGCCAAGGCGCCGCACATCGTGAGCAACAGTTGGGGTGCCGGTCAGGGCATGACGTACTTCCAGCCTAGTCTGGACGCTTGGTACGCGGCTCGTATCCTCCCGGTCTTCGCGACCGGAAACAACGGAGCCAATGGCTGCAGTACCGTCGTCTCCCCCGGCGACTCGGCCAGGGCCTTCGCCATCGGAGCCACCGACACGAGTGACGCCCTCGGCTCGTTCAGCAGCTTGGGCCCCTCTGTCAATGGCCTGGTCAAGCCCGACTTCGCTGGTCCTGGTGTGAGCATCCGCTCAGCCTGGAACAGCAACGATACCGCCTACACTTCATTGTCTGGCACGAGTATGGCCGCCCCGCACCTCGCCGGCACGATTGCGTTGGCTCTGAGTGCGCGCCCCGGATTCTGCTTCGACACGATGAAGTCGGTGTTGACCAGCTCGACTGATCAGGCACTCCCCAATGCTGTCTTGACCTGCGGTGGGACGGGGAACGCGGTCTTCCCGAACAACCAGTATGGCTACGGCCGCATCAACGCCCAGAACGTTGTGAACGCAGCGCTTGCGTACTAGGAAGGAGCCAAATCCTTCCGACACCGACGGGATTCGAGCCTGCAACTTCATTTTGTTGAGTACATGTGCGTTTGTAGCACCAGGGAATCGATGTATTTGATTGAATACATATCATCTTCGGTAGATACTTCTTAATCAAGGATACAATCACTGGCGGCATCGAAGCTACAAAATCTTACTCTTACTCGACCTGTCTGTCGCAGCCCTCAAGTAATGCAGACACGGAGCTCGCCGCTTGGACCAACTCCCTCTGTGCGGGTTATGATATGACAAGTCGCTTATAGAATATAGAAAATGATTTAGTTACGATCCTGTGAGCTCCTCGTAGTTTGGCAAATTAGAAATATCTGTATCTGAGCTCAATACTCGAGAGCACAGATTCTAGCTGAATGCCGATTGTACATAGTTTTACGCAGCATTAAACTAGCCTGTAGTTGTTGTCGCTCTTCCCAAGATGGTCTACGATGCCTCTTGTGTCATATTTCAGCTGACAAAACCACCTAGACAACCACTGCAAGCCGAATGGCTGCAAAATGCGTGGCGTAGAAGGCGACCAACTTCGTGCACTCACTATCACCCATCGTCTTCGGCAACAAATCGACCATTGATACGAAGGCAGAACCCATCAGCATCACACTGCGAGGTGCGTTGAGGCATCTATCCCTACAAGGATCAGTAGCATGGGATTCGTACCTATATCAATACGCTTTCACGGCGCATCTTACCGAGACAATGAGGTTCTGAGACCGACAAAATGGAGGAGTACTTAGGTAAAGAATAAAATGTTCAAACATACAAAAAACAAGCTGCCTTATAAACGATTCCTGACAGGGTTTCGTTATAAAAGCTTGTTCTGCAGCCGAGCGCGATGACGATCACTTGCACCATCATTGAGGTCAGCACAAACGCCAACTAGCCGTATGATGTGTGTTGTGTGCGTGTTAATTTAAGGAAAGTCGGCGGCACGTAGATGAAGAAATGCAGCGTCTAGCTCGGCTCGAAGCCGCGCAAGCTCTTGGCCACGGCCATAATTCTCGCTTGGATTTGTGATCTTGGTATTGTTCAGCTCGAAAGTATATTCTAGCCTCAAGAATATAGTGATGTACGTCACGCAACTACGTATTGAGCTTAAACCAGCTGCGACTACAACCCAAGTCGTTTCTTGGTTTTCCGAATCCAAGCCCAGTGACAGAGCCGCTGCCAAAGTGTAAGGTCCGCCAGTGCTGTTAGGACATCACGCTCCGTCAGTACAGCGCCAAACAACATTAAAAAGTATGCAAAGTTGCTGGTCTTACCGTATAGGTAGCACCTCGACTCAATCATGTTCAAGCGGTACTGGCGCACGATATGGTCTGGCACCTGCAAGAGGACAAGCGCTCCAATGCCGCCGCATTCATCCGGCCCCGGGAAGTCAAAGTCCTTCAAACGTCGCTCTGGGCTCATTCTGTTGGCGTCATTCATCGTCTCCTTGATTCCGTCCGGGATGTCGCACTTCCGCATTTCGAGGTAGTCGAGGTCTTGGTGGTGCAGCCACTTGCCGTTCCACTTCGCCAGGAAAAGGGTCAGGTCATCGGCAGTACAATTGGGCCAATGACGATTCCTTACTATGAAATCAGTGAGGTATTCTCGAACCGTCATTTCATCGTCAAACTTGCTGAAGAATCCCACGCCAGTTCCCACAATCGAGCCGAAAACTTCCCCCATGATGAGTGTACAGTACAATATAGTAGTGCGTGTGTTCGGAGTGCGGTCGAGTGCTTCGGAGGCTTTTAAAAAATGAACTAACTAATCCGATTTTGGCTGCCTAGCACCATGACCTGCTATCCCAATATTCGAGGAGACGACTTACAATTTTGTAATAGAAGTGGACAGCATGTGAAATACACGCCTTTCCTGTTGGGTCGGTACAGTACCACACATAACACATTCGAAAAGCGAGCTGGTGGGTCTTACGATATCGATAGCACCCGGGCCCGACCATCAGTGTTGGCTTTTTTCAAATTTATTCACAGTATGCACAGATTAGCCGAAGATTAAGCGGCTTCTTCATGGGAAAAAACGCGCAGGAGTGAAGTTCTTGGAGAAAATATCACAAACGAGAAGAAACATATTGAAAGTGTACTTCGTACCATCATGTATTGATCAGATATTGTTCGGGTACGGTTGCGGATTAAAAACTAGCGTGAAAAGGATGAAGTTTTGCTCATTTCACCAAGGCTGTGACAACTGTTTTCATTAGGCGTGCCAGCACCAAAAGTATCATGCTAAGACATTTGAAGCATGAATCGGATGCCCGGCAGAAATGCGCTTCGACCGAACGCATCTCAAAATCCGTCTCACATAACGCGTATTCGATGGCGAAGGTCTCTGGTGCCTAAAACGATTACATGCAAGCCGTCCAAGCACCCCACATAGGTCAGGTGATGGATGTACACGACCACTATGCGAGTGACGAGTGGGCTCAATGCAAATGGTAAGTTGCTAGCCCCGTGTCAGAATTGCTGATGTCTTAATCGAAGCGCTTCATTGTAGTTGTAGTTAGTTCATTTTTTAAAAGCCTCCGAAGCACTCGACCGCACTCCGAACACACGCACTACTATATTGTACTGTACACTCATCATGGGGGAAGTTTTCGGCTCGATTGTGGGAACTGGCGTGGGATTCTTCAGCAAGTTTGACGATGAAATGACGGTTCGAGAATACCTCACTGATTTCATAGTAAGGAATCGTCATTGGCCCAATTGTACTGCCGATGACCTGACCCTTTTCCTGGCGAAGTGGAACGGCAAGTGGCTGCACCACCAAGACCTCGACTACCTCGAAATGCGGAAGTGCGACATCCCGGACGGAATCAAGGAGACGATGAATGACGCCAACAGAATGAGCCCAGAGCGACGTTTGAAGGACTTTGACTTCCCGGGGCCGGATGAATGCGGCGGCATTGGAGCGCTTGTCCTCTTGCAGGTGCCAGACCATATCGTGCGCCAGTACCGCTTGAACATGATTGAGTCGAGGTGCTACCTATACGGTAAGACCAGCAACTTTGCATACTTTTTAATGTTGTTTGGCGCTGTACTGACGGAGCGTGATGTCCTAACAGCACTGGCGGACCTTACACTTTGGCAGCGGCTCTGTCACTGGGCTTGGATTCGGAAAACCAAGAAACGACTTGGGTTGTAGTCGCAGCTGGTTTAAGCTCAATACGTAGTTGCGTGACGTACATCACTATATTCTTGAGGCTAGAATATACTTTCGAGCTGAACAATACCAAGATCACAAATCCAAGCGAGAATTATGGCCGTGGCCAAGAGCTTGCGCGGCTTCGAGCCGAGCTAGACGCTGCATTTCTTCATCTACGTGCCGCCGACTTTCCTTAAATTAACACGCACACAACACACATCATACGGCTAGTTGGCGTTTGTGCTGACCTCAATGATGGTGCAAGTGATCGTCATCGCGGCGTGGTGATCGCTGATTTCTGCGCGTTCGATGGCTCTGCTTGGCGCTGGCGTCGCGTCTGAGTTCAATGGATCAAGCTCGCTCCAGGTTTTCGTCGTGCGCCCAAGTTGGAGATCTAGATGCAATGAAGGTAAGGCTGCTTGGATTCATTGCGTTGCGCTACGATATCGCCTCTGCGGACCTACTTGTCCTTGGATTTTCGTAGTAGTACGTGTGGGGCTCGCTGGGACCATGACGACAATATCTTCACAAGCTTCAAGGGCACGTCTGAGTCGCTCAAGGTGCCCAGTGCTTTAAGGCCGAGCGAGTATTGGTCGCTGGAGCAACGTCCGTGGCGTGGTCTGATACTGACGGAGGGCAGCGTTGAACCAGCGACGCCTTCACTCGCTGTTGCTGCATGGGCAACCAAAATGGTTGGCGGGGGTGGGCTCGCCAACGGGAGCGCATGCGCCTCCGGGACCGAGCTGGTCGAACTCATTCTGAAATTCGCGGTGACTCACCACTCTCCAGCCCAAGCAAGACCCGCCCAGCGCAGGACTCGCGATTCGAACAGCGTGCAAGCCGTCGGAGCACATGGCGGACTCGCACGTGGTAGCAGCAGCGGCGTGATGCTGCCTCGCTCGCTATTTGCAGGTACGAAGCGCTGCATGCGTCTCGCACCTGGACGATTGACTCACTAATGCATGCAATGTTGGTGTTTTGTGGTGTTCAGATGCTGAATGAAGATGCAGGCTGCCAAGGCTGGACGCTGCCATGTTGCTGACTATAGTGCTCGGCGTCTTAGCCGCGCTCGCGAGACTGAGCCGCAGGTATCTGCAGAGTGCCACGGCTGTGGCACTTCGTGCTAGTGGCCGACATGATAATGCCAAGAAGCTCGAGAAGAAGACCAAGGACGCCATCATGCTGCTGCTGTTCCTGCTTATCCCGTTCGTCGGTATCACGCCCATGTGCTTCGACCTCGACACGGAGCCGAGCTGTGCAAGTGCGTCGCCGGTCCACTAACGCTCCTGCTCAAACCCGCTAGCTCCGACCGAGGACCAGGACGGACTGCAAGGCCACGGACGCCACGATCGTGGTGTGCATGACGTGCTCAAGGCGGTTTGTTTCGCATGCATTGAATAGGAGCGGAGCTTCTGTACAGCTTGTGATGCGTTGGGGGCCACTGCATGTTGTCGAAGCTGCGTGCGTGTATTGCTGGCGGTGGGATGTCACCGTGTAATAGATCTCGTCGGCTCGAAATGATGCTCTTCACACTGTATTCGCCAAGTTTCATGTGCTGCTGTAT
Organism: Phytophthora sojae; assembly: GCF_000149755.1. Lineage (NCBI taxonomy): Eukaryota > Oomycota > Peronosporomycetes > Peronosporales > Peronosporaceae > Phytophthora > Phytophthora sojae. The sequence continues at coordinate 423,419 of NW_009258124.1, forward strand.
AGCTTGCATTGCTTGTAGCCTCGGAAGACTGTTGCTTTTTGTAGAGTACATGTGCACTAAGGCGAATGGTACTTGTGCAACAGAGCTCGTGAACTCAAGTTCTCTGATGCTCTCTCTCTCTCTTCGTACGTATCATTCGTTCGAGATGGCGAGCGCCACGAAGCTCAAGAAGCTGCACGGTCAATGAAAAAAGTCGTGTATGACAACAGAGAACTCGCCTTCCACATCAAACAACAGCCACTTAACTCAAAGAAGACGAACGTTCTACATCTAGTAGTAAATGAATAGCAAGCTTTGTTGATTTTTCATCTGTACGCTGACTAAAAGCTAAAGTAACAAGCTACCGCGCGCTTAGAAGCGCACCATGCGCTCGAGCATGCGCTTCTTGTCCTCGAGCTCGCGGAGCGTGGCCTCCTCGTGGTCCTCGAGCCAGTCGCGGGCGTCGCGGATGGCGCTCTCGACGTTGGTGTCGCCCTTCTCGCGGGCCATCTCGATGGCGCGGTAGATGAACTGCTCCAGGTCGTTGCGGGCCTCAATGCGGCGCAGCATCTCGGCGTCGTCCTTCTTGAACTTGTCGGCCTCGGCGACCATGCGGTCGATGTCCTCCTGGCTCAGACGGCCGCGGTTGTTGGAGATGGTGGTCTCGGCCTTGGCGCCCGTCTTCTTGTCGCGGGCGGACACGTTCAGGATGCCGTTGGCGTCGATCTCGAACGTCACCTCGACCTGCGGCTCGCCGCGCTTGGCGCGCTCCAGGCCCGAGATGTTGAACTCGCCCAGCTTGTTGTTGGACTCCACGCAAGCGCGCTCGCCCTCGTAGATGCACACGTCCACGGACGTCTGGTAGTCCTCCTCCGTGGTGTACACGCGCGTCTTGCGCACGGGGATGGCCGTGTTACGCTTGATGAGCACCGACATGACCTTGCCCACGGTCTCAATGCCGAGCGACAGCGGGGTCACGTCCACCAGCAGCAGCGAGTTGGTGGCGTCGTTGCGGATGCCGTCCAGGATGGCGCCCTGCACGGCGGCACCGTAGGCGACGGCCTCGTCCGGGTTGATCGACTTGGACAGCTCCTTGCCGCCGAACAGCGTCGACAGCATGGTCTGCACCTTGGGGATACGCGTGGAGCCGCCCACCAGCACCAGCTCCGTCACATCCTCGGGCTTCATCTTGGCGTCCTCGAGCACCTTCAGGACGGTCTCCTCGCAGCGCTTGAACAGCTCCTCGTTGAGCGACTCGAACTTGGCACGGGTCACGGTCGACGAGAAGTCAACGCCCTCGAAGAGCGAGTCCACCTCCACCGAGGCGCTCGTCGTGGTCGACAGCATGCGCTTGGCCGACTCACAGGCCGTGCGCAGACGGCGCATGGCGCGGGCCGAGCCAGACGGGTCCAGGTTGCGGTTCTTGCGCTTGAACTCCGTCAGCAAGTGCTCCACCATGTTGTTGTCGAAGTCCTCGCCACCCAGGTGCGTGTCACCGCCCGTGGACTTGACCTCGAAGATGCCGTTCTCGATCGACAGGATCGACACATCGAAGGTACCGCCACCCAGGTCGAAGATGAGCACGTTGCAGGCCTTGCCGTCCGTGCCGGCGTTCGTGTCCAGGCCGTAGGCGAGGGCAGCGGCCGTGGGCTCGTTGATGATACGCTTGACGTCCAGGCCAGCGATCGAACCGGCGTCCTTGGTCGACTGACGCTGCTGGTCGTTGAAGTAGGCGGGCACAGTGACCACAGCCTGGCTGATGCTCTGGCCCAGGAAGGCCTCGGCGGTCTCCTTCATGCGCAGCAGCACCATGGACGAGATCTCCTCGGGGGTGAAGCTCTTGTTCTCGCCCTTGAACTCGACCTCGATGAGGACCTTGTCGTCGTCGCCTTCCTTGATCGTGAAAGGGAAGTGCGTGGCGTCCTTCTTGACGACCTCGTCGCTGAAGCTGCGGCCGATGATACGCTTGGCGTCGAACACCGTGTTGGTGGCGTTACCGGCGGCCTGGATCTTGGCGGCCTCACCGATGAGACGCTCGCTCTCGTTGAAGGCGACCCACGAGGGCGTGGTGCGGTTACCCTCGCTGTTGGCGATGATCTCGACCTGGCCGTCCTTCCAGACGCCCACGCACGAGTAGGTCGTGCCCAGGTCAATGCCGATGACCTCCGAGAAGCCCTTCTCGGCGCGTTTGGCGCGCTCCTCGCGCTCCTTGCGGGCCTTGTTGATCTTCTCCTCGATCTCCATGCGCTTCATCTTGCGCGTGGCCTCGTCCATCTCGACGCCGCTGATCTCCTCGTCCTGCACCTGCTGGGCGGCCTGGGCCTGAGTGAGGCCGGCCTGCAGGGCCTTGTTGCCCTTCTCCACGGTCAGACCCTGGGTGTACGCAGTGATGGCCTTGGCGTAGTTCTTGATGTAGAAGTGGGCGGCACCGAGACGAGCGTAACCCTTGGCGAACTTGGCGTCAATGTCAATGCACGTCTTCGCGTCCTGCATGGCGGGGGTCGCCTGGCCAGCCGACAGGTAGGCGGCCGAACGGTTCGAGTAATAGATGACGTTCGTGGGCTCGTAGGCGATGGCCGTCGTGAACTCCTTGATGGCCGTGGCGTGGTCGCCCGAGGCAAAGGCGGCGTTACCGCGCTCCTTGGCCTCCGCGCCGAGCTTGGCGCGCTCCTCCGGGGCAACACCGGCGTACACGTCCTTGGTGGTCTTACGCGAACGACGCTTCGGGGCCATAGTGACTGGTGTCTGGGAAGGCGAGAGGAGGAAGTGACTTGCCCGCGGGTTTCCGAGTTGGAAAATGACGTCGATATCATTGCGGGGGGATCGCGCTAGAAGCGAGCGCTAAGAGCCAACCGAGTGCGGTCGCCAAGCAGCAACCAGTAGCAGCCCCAGTATGAGCGTGTTGCGCGATTAGGGGGGAAACAGGCCTGGCTGGTGGGAGCCTCGGAGCTCTGCTGACCAGTAGTTTGGCGCGCGAGCACTACGTTCGTATTAAGTGCGTCTTAAGTGCGCAAGTTGAAGCGGGCGCCTGCGCATTTTGGCCAAACGATTGGCAAAGGGTCAGAGGATGGAATCGCCACTTTCGCTCGTGCCGACTCGAGTCTGCGGCATCTGCCAGCGGGTGGCTGGTTTATCTGTGTGCTGTGCGTCGAAACAAGAGCGGTTTGGTGTTGGCGCTGGCGGTGGTTGATAGGCGTCGAGCAAATGAGACGGCAGGATGCATTGACAGCTACAGTGTGTAAGCGCCTGGCCACATGCCAGCCTCGAGACAGGAAGAACGGCTGGCTGTCGGTGTCTCGCTGCAAAGAGCTGCTGTTAAACGAAGCGTTAGTGGTATGGCGCTGCAAGCGAATGCTGAAAGCTGAAGATGGGCTTGATGCGCCGAGCTGCGCTTGCAATGACGCCTCTGATTGTGTTTGCCTTGCATTGAACACCCTTGGGAGCCTTCTAATATGTAGCGATAGCCAGTCCAGTTGGCTCATGAGAAAGTCTGCCTATCTGAGGTCCGACACTGGTACTGTACACCCTAAAGGACACGACAACCAGAGCAGCATGGGTCGTAACAAGGTGCACGTCCCGACAATTGCCTCCTGGCGTACATGAAATCGTACTTAGTAATATAACCGGTCTCGATCGGTATACCGGTAATTCCGTGTAACCCCAAAGTGTACCCCATACTAAGACCAAGTCAAAGATCGTGCCGCTCGCAAATCTATAGCTCCCCATGGCCAAGTCCAAGAGCTCCGCCGCCTCCGCGCCGGCCGACGCCGATGCCGTGGTCTTCTCGACGTACCAGGGCGAGAAGCAGCTCGCGGAGCTGGTGAAGCTCATCGACAAGGACCTGTCAGAGCCGTACTCCATCTTCACGTACCGCTACTTCCTGTACAACTGGCCGCAGCTGAGCATCCTCGCGCGCGTGCAGCACAAGCTCGTGGGCGTCATCATCTGCCGCCAGGAACCGCTCGGCGCCACGCCCGAGGAGACGGGGGACGACGGTCTCCACGCCCAGGGGGACCCCAAGCGCCGCTGGAGGGGGTACATCGCCATGCTGGCCGTGGAGAAACAGTTCCGCCACCGCGGCATCGGCTCGCAGCTGGCGCAGAAGGCCATCGAGCGCATGCGCGACGACGGCTGCGAGGAGGTGATGCTGGAGACGGAGATCGCCAACAAGGGCGCCATCCGCCTGTACGAGAACCTGGGCTTCGTGCGCGACGAGCGCTTGGTCAAGTACTATTTAAACGGGGGCGACGCCTACCGCCTCAAGCTCTGGCTACAGTAATACGCTGCCCATAGACCCGCAAGCCTTTAGATACAACACCGATGAACTGCAAACCAATAAGCTTGATTTTGAGATGAGGCTAAATGTAAGACAACTCGAGAAAAAAAGGAATATGCAATCCTGGTCATCAAGTTGATGCTCGGACTTGATTCGTCCTGTTGCTCGTGGCATTCATTGCCCAACTCTTCAACTTCAATGTAATCTCGTCAACAAGCAGACCGAGAGATGACAGAGGTCTGCTGTCAATGCACGGTGGTGCGCTTGTCCTCACCAGAGACGTCTTACTCCAGTAGCAAGATGAAGAAGGAACGATAAATGTCCAAGCACGACCTTTATTTTTACAAGGATAACTAGACCCATGGGCAACAACGAGCTACATGCACGTACTAAAACCAATGTCTGGAATAGGCAGGTTATCCCACTGGGTGAGCACGCTGGAGAGGGCCCTAGTTAACGCGCACTGCTGGGAGAGCATTCTCTTGAGTCCCAAGTTGCGGTGCTCGGCACGTTCTCTCTCGTAGCTCTGCCTGGCTGCGATGATCTTCCACATGGAGTCTGTTCGGTGCCAATCCACCCTTCGCTTCGAGTTCTGCAGGCTCGCGAGCACCGCCTCCAGCCCCTTGATCTCGTGGCGGAGAAGCTCGATCTTGGCTTTGTTCCGCACGCGTTGGGTCGTGTCCTTCCGGACCCTCTTGGGCTTGACCGCTGTGTCGCTGTTGGCGCGAGGACGTAGACGTTTCAGTGTTGGCTGCGGTGAGTGCTGTGGTGCAGCCATGTCTTCCTCGACGTCGAGCAGGGCGAGAACGTCCTCCAGGAACTGCTCGTCTGCCTGTTCTACTTGAAATGGGAGACCCATGCTGCTCGAGGCAAATTGAGGAATGGACCATGCTCGAGATTGCGCGATATCATTCATATCTTCTCTACAGCAAATCGCCGCTTTGAGCGCTGACACGTCGAGAATAAGTGCAAATTTGCGTCAGCGAGGTCATCATCGATGATCATACGTTGAAGACAACGGAAAGCCGCACGTAAATAACGCTGGCGATCGATGGACACCTTGAAGTCGCAGCCGCCACTACCAATGGCATTGGGCCCATTCGGCTCGCGTGGACTTGCATAGCTCGCTTCCGAGGTATGTCGAGCAGTGTATCGCGGTTGCCTATGTCGGAATCGCGCGAAGTTTGCCACATAGCCTACAGTATGCCGTAGCATCTTTGTAATCGAAGAGTCTGCGTCTCGAGCAGCACATTAAGGGATCTCCGCTGCTGGAGCTTCCAGTGCCAACACGAACTCAAGTATGCACGAAGCTCGGTGCAAAAAGTGACGAAGCACTCTGCATTTGCAGGTTCAGTGCTAGTTTTCCAGCTCAGTTGCAATTGGATTTCACCTCATGAGCAACGCACGAACGCAGATCTCAGCTGCAGCCACTTCAAATAGATATCATCACCCTTGTCGGCGGCACCGCACGCACAGTCAGATGGCCTTCCTTTTGCCCAGAAAGCCTCATTCCTCGATTCACCCCAAAGCTGCAAAGCGCATCGGGGAGACATGAGCTTCCTCTTAGAAGAGAGCGCCGCGCGGGCCTTTGCCTTTGCGCCTGATGTCCTCAATCTGCTCGACTCCAACGAAGGAACCTGGCCAGTGCCCCTAGTACAGAGCGAGCCGGCAGCGCATGATCGCAAGACGAAGCCTCCTCAGAGCAAACATGACTCGAACAAAAAAAAAACAAAGCCAAGGGTGAGAAAGCGACCAGCAACTCCGCGGCTACGGAACAAGGCGAAGATCGAGCTCCTGCGCCGCGAAATCGCGAGTCTCGAGGAGGAGCTGGAGGCGCTGCAGCAGTCGAATCGTACTCTGGCGATCCAAGCGCAAAGTCGCAAGACCAGCCCCACCACCGACTCGTCGTTGTCTGCGTGGAAGGGCATCGCCTCGAGACAGAGCAAGGAGCGGGAGCGAGCCCAGCTGCGCAACAAGGGGCTCAAGAAGATGATCTCCGAGCAGCACATGCTCACCATGTCGCTCTCCAGTGTGCTGAGCGAATTGAGTGGGCTATCGAGCTTGAGCGCGTGCGTATAGTGCAACGGCAGCTGGAGTCCCCTCTTTAATCGTCCAGGAAGATTAAAAAAAAAGTCACGATAGTAGCTAGAGTGAAGCAAAGCTGGCCGAGACTGGAAAATGGTTTAGTGTGATGACGTTCTTGCTTTAACGGGTCTAGAGGAAGAAAGTGGCGATAGCAGCGGCAGCGCCCACGACCGAGTAGACGGCAGGCGTCACAGCCGAAGCGGCGCTCGAAGATGAAGCAGCCGCGTCGCTGGAGGCAGCCGAAGCGGCGCTCGAAGATGAAGCAGCCGCGTCGCTGGAGGCAGCCGAGGCGGACGTAGCGGCGTCCGTCTCCGAGGTGGTGGTGGAGCCGGCCTCGACGGTGCTGGCGCTGGAGCCCGCGGTCGAGCTCGCCGTCGTCGAGTTGGAGGTGGAGGAGCCGCACGTGATGTCGGCCCACAGCGATTCGTCCGACGTGGAGGACGCGTCGCCCGGGTGCGAGACGCCGTCGCTCCAGCGCACCTCGGCGTTCGAGTCCTGCACCCACTCGCAGCACGGGTCGCCGAGCTCCTGGCCGTTGGTCTGTCCGTCGCCGTCCGAGTCCTTCTGGCAGAACTCGGTCGTCCAGGACTCGCCGGCGCTGGCGAAGTCCAGGCCGAAGTCGTTGTTTTCGCCGCCGCCAGCCGGGTCCACGTGACCCAAAGCCGCCACGCCGGACACGTTGTCGCCGTTGGGCAGGCGCGCGACGTACGTGGGGCGAGCGCTCACGACGGCAGCGGCAGTCGCGACAAGAGCGAGGGAGAGCGTAGCGCGCGACATCGAAGACGTTGAGAGCGTGGAGAAGAGGAGGAGGGTGCGCGCTTGACGGAGTTTTCGAGAATGAGGACTGCGGACTGCGGAAGGCCGAGCGGCCGGATGGAAACAGGCACGTTATCCGCGGAAGAATGGACACCAGCAGCGTGAAGATTTGTGTCGCGGCGTCGCGCTTTAATCACGGTGTACACAGCGAGGCATCCTGGCAATCATTGATGTTGTCCGGAGAGTCAGTCGCTTGGCTTTTCGGATGGTGTGCCTCCAGCTGGGCCTGCAGCCGTCGCTGTCGGTTCACGAGTCTCGTAAACGCTGCCATGGATGAAGGCGCAGTCGTGGCGAATACACTTGCGCTGCAGTGTCCAACACTGCGCCTTCTTGATCGTGGCCACTGGGCGGAGAATTCGGCGGAGGTTATGGATTCATGCAAGTCACACAGCATTCGGATTACCACCGAACTCCCATCCCGGTGGTCCTGCCGTGGTGGATTTACCTATGGTAACGGTTTACTCGTTTGCTGTTCGCATTCAACACATGATCATTTCAGTCGCCATAGGGGACAGCGCTGCGGGCTTTGTGTCTGACGCATAAACGGCTAGCCGCTCCTTGCTTCCGTTCTGCCGAAGTCCACGAGCTTCCTACTCGACTCAGGTTAGAGCGAATTGTTTGCGGGCCCAGGTCGAAGAAGCTGGCCATCAGAAGATCGGTGTTCGTGCTGGGGGCTCTCGTTTGAAGTCTAGACAAGGCAAACCTGAAAACCACGACAAGAGCTCAAGTGGAAATGACCTTGTTACTTAGAGAGTCTACACGAAGAAGGCCGCAACAGCCGCGAGGACAGCGGCAGCCGAGTACATGGCCGGAGTGTCAACCGAGGCCGCGCTAGACGACGAGGAAGCCGCCGACGCGCTGGCCGCAGCATCCGCGGCACCGGTGGTCGAGCCAGCCTCCACGCTGGATCCCGTCGAGGGGCTCGCGGTGGTCGAGATCGTTACCGTCGCGTTCGAAGCCGAAGAGCCCGAGCCCGCACCACTGCACGAGATGTCGGCCCACAGCGAGGGGTCCGACTTGGATGTGGCGTTGCCAGGGTGAGAGACGCCATCCGTCCACTTGACGACGGCGTTCGAGCTCTCGGCCCACTCGCAGCACGGGTCGCCCAGCTCCTGGCCGTTGGTCTGTCCGTCGCCGTCCGAGTCCTTCTCGCAGAACTCCTTGGTCCACGACTTGCCGGCGCTGGCGAAGTCCAGGCCGAAGTCGTTGTTGGGGCCTCCGCCCGACGGGTTGACGTGGCCCAGAGCCTCCACGCCCGGGACCTTGTCGCCGTTGGGGAGCAGGGCGACGTACGCCGGACGAGCGCTCACGACGGCAGCAGTAGTCGCAACAAGGGCGAGTGAAAGAGTGCGAGACATCTTGAAAACAGAGACTGGAGGCGTCGAAGGCGGATTCGAGAATGAGAGCTGCTTCAGCCGAGCACGCTGGCTTCTGAGGCGGGGGCGGCAGGATACATTGCACCCGTACATGTAGAGGAAGACCCACCTTGTGCCCCTGGCCGAAAGAGAGCTAGGGCAATGGTGACTCCCAGGATTTGAGTCGAGCTGTCGTCGGGATCACGTTGCCAGGACGCCAACCATTTGCACGTTAAAAGATTGCGTCCACAGCGCTCAAACTTCAGATGGTGTGCAAAGTTCTCCGGTTCTCTCAGCGCGACTGTCGCCTGGGTGGGTGCATACCTGCAGGAGGTGACATTGCTTAACGTTTAAGAGTGCGGCAACAAATTCCTACCCATTTTCGAGGTGTCCGACGTTATACCTACAATGAGGAGAAAGCCGAGACCTGGGACTCGCTTTGATCAAGTCACGGCAACTTTGCGTGAGCCACAGTGAGCCGGACCACCGGACTCACCACCTGTTTTTTTGTTTATGACTTCTCTCATGGAGCTTCAGCATAATAAGTACGCGATTTTTGCTGTTCGATCGCCCTCGACGGAAGAAACCCTGGTTTTCGACAAGTTTTGCTGCAATCCACGACGTTCTTTCTCCTCCTCCTCCATCGCCAAAGAACTCTTCAAAACAAGCTGCATTTAGGGATTAATAGACGCTCGACCGTGTAAGCTCTACAGTAGTGTCTCGCGTTAGTTCGAGTTGGGTGTCTTCCGACTGACTTTGCTTTCAAATTGTGAGCGACTTCTCTTCTCGCCGCTGGTAGAAGAGCATGTAGGCGCTCGAACTATACAGCTCCGGCTTCTTGATGGCCGTGACGGACGAGTCGTTGAAGTCGAACCACTCCTGCATGTCCGCGTTCAAGCACTCGGCCGTGTAGTGGCCGCCGTTCAGCGAGCCCATGTGATGTACGATACCCGTAAGATCGTAAAGCGTGCTGCCGTCGACGACTGCATCGCTGGAGCAGTACTCCGCCAAGTCGAGACTCTGCGCAGGGAAGCTGATGCTCGTGCTCACCTTGTCTCGACTGAACGTTGAGAAGGAGAAGCGCTTGAGGTGCAAGACCAAAACGTTTGGTAGCCGATAGACCGAAATCTTCTTGGCAGCGGACCGATGCGTTTTGCACTTGGAGCAGTAGTACGCAGCGTCGTCGCTGAGGAACTCCTGCTCCGTGTAAGCCTTGAGACAGTCGTGGATCGACATACCTCCGGCACCGGGACTTGAGCTGCTGCTTGATGAGTCAGTTGATGCTGAGGTGGTTCTACCGCCTGAGAAGAAGCTGCTGGAGATCCGCAGGTGACTTGAGGCGCTGCTCTTGCTGGATTTCTTGGGTACGGGCAGCGACAGATCCCAGAACACGTCGAAGCACAGAGATCGGTGATTACAAGTCTCGCAGCGGATTTCGGACCGTAATTGGCCGCAGAAAAGCTCTGACAGTGCGCTGGCATTCCGCTCCAGGTAAAACTTCCAGTACTCGTCGGAGACGTCGCGGTCTTTGGCGTCGGGGCGGTCTTTGATCTCGTAGTACGCCGGCTTCTTCTTCACGCGGTTGAGATCCTCGTGCAGGCCGTCGAGCAAGAAGCGTAAGAATTCCTGCGCGTCTTGTTGGTCGTAGCCCGTGAAGCGAGACGCCACCTTGCCGATCACCCGCTTCAGCTCGACTGGTCGAGTGGCGGTGAATTTGTCCCCAGTCCACAGAGCCTTGATAAGGTCTCCAAACGCGTTCGCAAGCGCCCCCTTCGTTGGACTCGACTCGTTAATCTCACGCGCAAAGAGACCCGGGTGGAAATACCGGACAATCGCAGGGAGGTTGCTCACGCACTGCAGACAACTATTCATGAAGCTGCCAAGCCCCACACAAACACCAATACACAGAGTTAGCGTCTTAGCACAAGTCCACAGTCCACTGCGTCGCCTGAACTTACCAAGTGTTGCCGAGGTTCTGCAGTCCCACAAGCCCCCGCGGAGGTTTCTTCCTGGCCAGGTCGTTCCTAGGCGACGTCCTCCCGCTGCTGCTTACGCGCGCCGGGTACGAGATCGTCGGTGTCGAGGAAGTCGCCTGCGACGCGACAATATTGCTAGTGGTCATGTTGCTCGTCGACGGGCCGACATTGGGCGCGAGTCTCGGCAGTTCGCTGCTGCCGATGGACGGCAGATTCGACGACAAGTTGTTCGCGACGTCCAGCTCGTCGTTGTTCCTCTCGCGGACGGAGCCGCTACTGGCTGTCGAGTGGCTGGTGGGACGCGAATGAAAGCGCGTCAAGGACGCCAAGGCCGATGTCGTGCGCGAGCTCGAGCTCGAGGACTCCGACGCCACCGTCCGACTGGCCTGTCGACCCAGGAACTTGCCCCCAATTGGCGGGGGCTTGGCGGTGGGCGCCGGGTGGTCGAGGCTGTCGGTCACGGAGCCCGCGACCTTCTTGGCTCTGCTCGGGAACGGGATCCGCATGTGAACTAAGTGAGACCAGCCCAAGCGACGACAACACGAGGCCAAGAGCTACGAGTCAGTCAAAAGGGGTCGACAGAGCAAAGCATCAACGCGACGACCGCGGGCCTTCCACGCCCACGCACGTATCCGATATGCACTCACCTCCCGCGCGCTCTTGGGGCCTGGACATGTTCTCCTCTGCCTGTTGCTGCTGACGGTCGTCGGCGCGTGTCGAAGTCGACGCAGGCTTGGCGAGCCGCGGTCCAGCCATACAAGTTGGTTGACAGAAGGAGGTAGTGCCGCCCCGCCAGCTCCCAAGCGAGTGTGACGCAATCCTGAACCTGCTGCACCGAAATTTGAGCAGACCGCGGCAGTAGCTACTGCACGGCAATGGCGTCTTCCGCTCTTATCCCCGTGACGCCATGCAGGAACATGTAGGTTGCACAGCTCAGCGCGTCAAGAATAGACCTCGGGGGGTACGGGAGCAGTTATGAACGGGGGGGGGGTACGTGCCCTTGGTGACGAAGAACTATTTAGAAGAATAAACCCGATTAATCCGATTGTAACGGATTTAGCGTATTGATAGAAAGACTAGCTTAACGAGACCTATAGAGTAGCACTTCAACGATGCGATGTTGATGTAAACCTTCACTTCAAGCAGGTCAAAGCTGCCCTCTTGGTCATTGCGGCTTCTTCCAAGAAGGATGGCGTCGCTCGCAGCTCAATGGCCGCACGCCTTCATGCGGACGGCGCAAGGCGTGACTCTGCACTACGTGGATGTGGGTCCTCGTGACGCGTTGCCCGTTGTGCTGGTGCACGGTTGGCCCGACCTCTGGTTCGGGTGGCGGGTGCGTATCCAATCCACCTCGTTCTACCCCCGCTTGCTTTGGGTATCTAACCCTGGCTGGTCTTGTGGCAGCACCAAATTCAAGCACTGCAGTCCTCGTACCGCCTCATTGTCCCCGGTGTGTACGCACAACTTGTGTATGGTGGCTGTTGCAACGCATGACCAACTTTTATGTTATGTAGACCTTCGGGGCTTCGGCCAGAGCTCCACGCCGCAGAACGTCGAGTCTTATGGCGCCAAGAACGTCACCAACGACTTGGCCGCATTACTTGGTGAGGTGATTCTACGTGGCGCAATGTAAATGCCTATATCTAATTGTATTGGTGGCTCGTAGACGGACTGAACATCGAGAAGGCTGTGTTCCTCGGCCATGACTGGGGTGGATCAATGGTTGGTACCAGCTGCAGCGAGATGCCGTGGAGGATGTTCATTTCTTTCCTAACGGTATTCCTATCGTTTGGTGTTCAGGTCTGGCGCATGTGTCTCTACCACCCGAAGCGCGTGATCGCAGTGGGCGCTGTCTGCACGGCGTACACGCCGCCAGCCAAGCACTTGCTGCCGCTGGACGTCGTGGTGGCCAAGGTCCCGTACTTTGCGTACCAAAAGCTGCTGGCGGACGCGGAGAACACGGGCAAGATGCTGGACGCAGCTCCGCGTCGCTTCCTCACCGCAGTCTTCCGCAAGCATTCGGAGATGAGCCCCACCCTGGAGAATGACACGACCCCGATCATTGGCACGCTACGCGGCGTGCCGAGCTCCACCGACCCGATCTTCACGCAGCGCTCGGCGATGCTGTCGGAGGAGGAGCTGCAATTCTACGTGAATCAGTACAAGCACTCGAAGTTCCAGAGCACGTGCCAGTACTACGCGACCCGTGAGATCGACTTCAAGAACGAGCAAGGCATGTCCTCGATCATAACGCACCCCGCGCTGTTCATCGCGGCGGCGAATGATCACGTGCTCAAGCCGGAGCTAGCTCGCAAAATGCACCGCTTCCTGCCCAACCTCGAGACGCACGTGGTGGATGACGCCGGCCACTGGGTCCTGTGGGAGCAGAAGGAGCGCGTCAACTCTCTTCTGAAAGCGTGGCTCGCGAAGCTACCGGCACCAGGAGCTGACCGCAGCAAGCTGTAAGCTTCGCAATTAGTGCTGTCGGCTACGTGTCCGGAGGATGTCTGCACTGGGAAAGGTTGTTATCCATGGGTATCGACAAATCAAAGTTTGTTTCTTTGGCTAGCACGAGTAAACTCGAGCTGATAATCGGCCCACAGCTACGGCATAACGGCTGCGGCGTCATGGTCTACCTCTTCCAGCCACTGGTGTAGAATCCGCGTGACCTCGTCCTTCTGCTCCCACAGGACCCAGTGGCCAGCTCCTGTCACGATTTTCTGCTGGAGGTTCGGCACCAATTTACGCGTAGCAGCCGCCATTTCGGGCTTTAGTACGCGATCCTCCGCGGGGCTGATCAACAGAGCGTTGTGCGTAATGGTTCGAGGAAGGCCATGCTCGTCGTTGAAGTCGATATTGCGCGCGGCGTAGTAGTTGCAGCCGCCAGCGAAGCCTGAGCGTTTGTACTCTGCCTCGTAGTAGTCCAGTTCATCTTGCTCGAGCAACTTGGACGGGTTCGTGAAGATCGGGTTGGGTGAGGCTGGAACACCGTGGAGAAGCTCCAGAAAGCTCAGCGAAGTGTCAATGTCGGTGTGGAGCCTGAATGTGGCTGTGAACATACGGCGAGGCGCATTATCGAGTAATTCGGCAGCCTTTTCGGATTGACTCAGTAGACCCATGTACGAGAACTGCGGGATGGCACGCACTAGCGACTCCGTATCAATGTACACGTCGGACGGTGGCATATACGGCGTGCAAACGCTGCAGACGGCGATAACGCGCTCCGGGTAGAACAAACACTGGCGCCAGACGATGACGGCGCCCCAGTCGTGGCCGACGAACACGGCACGGGGAATGTTGAGGAAGTCCAGCAGCCCTGCGAGATCCCCCGTCACTTTCTTGGTGCCGTAGCCCTCCACCGTCGCTGGGGCCGAACTGCGACCAAAGCCACGCAGGTCCGGCGCAATCACTCGGTACGTCTTGGACAGCGCCTGGATCTGGTAGCGCCACCCGAACCACAAGTCCGGCCAGCCGTGGACCAGCACGACGGGCGTGGCGTCGCGAGGCCCGACGTCGATGTAGTGCAGCGTGATGTCATTGCCGACGGGCGCATACTTGTGCTCCCACTCGTCCCAGAAGTGCGATGGAGCTGGTCGTTCGACAGCCTTACTGATGCAGGTAGTGTTACAGGCCATTGTAGTTGAAGAAGTTGATGACGAGGAGGTGAATCGGAGAATGAGAGCTTCGGTCTCCGTTGGTTCGCACCGTCACTCACGCTTTCCCGTGGTTCAGTAGCAATTACCCCGTCGAGGTAAGTAAAAGACTTCCAAGTGTCTTCAAGCACAGACGCCCATTCAGCAAATGGCTTTACAGCCTAAAGTAATATCCTATCTCTAACGACGTGGCACGTCACGCTCACACGTGGCTAGTTTGCAACTACGTGGCTACTGCAATTCCGTGTGAAGTGTAAGTTGACCCATGTAACTTAGCTCGAATTCTCTGTTAAGGAACTGCGAGTACAGCAAGGGATTCGACCGTAGAAAACAATGCTATGCTACTCAATCTCATCGCGAAAACAATTCAATTCCACTTCAACTTCAACTTGTCAACTCGAAAGCCAGGCCGCAACTCTCGACGGATGGATGCATCCGCACTGAGCCGAAAAATTCTGCAACAAGGAAAATGTTGTCGATACAGACTGAAGTGAGCACTTGCACAGCAGCTCGAGTCATTTAAAAACGTGTACATTTACTTATCAATCAGCCTACTCAATCTAAGCCGCGCAGCTCACTCGAACCGAGTGCTCCGCTCTCGCTGCGCGGTTCTGTTTAGTTGCCGCCAATGAGCTGCTCGATGAACTCGTAGAAGGAGAACTCGGGGGCGCCGAGGCCGACGCTGTAGATGAAGCGGCTGGCGAGCTGCGACGCGAAGAAGGCGCGCGTGTAGCTCTCGGGCAGGCGCTTGAGCAGCACCTCCTTGGGGGTCTTGGCCAGCAGGATCTCCGGGAAGCCGTCGGCGAAGATCTTCTCGCGCAGGGCCTGGTTCTCCCACAGCGCTGAGTGCTGGATCTTGGCGCTCAGGTCCGTGATACGCTCGCTCAGCTGGTTCGTCAGCACCGAGTAGTACGTGCCCGAGCGCTCGTGCTCGCGCCAGATGCACTCGAACTCGCGCTGGGCGTTCAGGTCGATGCGCTTCTGCACCTCGCTCACGTAGTCGGCGTAGAAGGCCGGGCGCTTGCCCGTGGCCTCGTCCACCTGCATGTGCTCGGCGAACTCCTCGTCCGTCATGGACAGAGCGGCCAGCACCTCAAGCGACGACGAGGTCACACCGCCCTTGTTGGCCGAAGCGTCCTTGAAGAGGATCACACCGGCGTCCTCGAGACGCGTACGCGCGTCCTGCGTGAAGAACAGGTTGGCACCCTCCACGATGTACTTGAAGCGGAGCGTGCGGCCGTCCTCGCGGTACATGAACTGCTCGACGTTGTTGAGGTTGACGGCAGCGGGGCGGCCACCGCACGGCACGAAGAAGTCGGCCGTCAGGCTCGGGCGCAGGTGGAAGAAGTTACGGAACTCCGTGCCGTTCTCAACCACCTCACCGCTCGGGAGAGTGACGTCGTTGTGCGAGACGAGCACCGAGTAGCCCTCCGAGGAGAGGTTGGCCGTGTCGAAGCCCGAGATGGGGCTACGGGCCTTGGCGAGCTTCACCAGGTTGTCGCGGTTGATGCCCTTGGGGTCGTACAGCACACCGGAGCCGTCGACGACGGCGATGGTCTCCTCCTGCGGGCTCATGAGGATCTCGTTGCTGCCGAGGTCACCGTCGGGGCCGCCAGTCTGCACCTTGGTGATCGGCGCCTGCAGCTGCAGCTTGCGCTGGATGCCCGTCACGTACTCGCGGACACTGTGGGTGGTCATGCCGTACACGTCGTGGGGGATGCCACCGCGCGAGGCCGACTTGCCCGTGGTGATGGCCTTCCAGTACGAGTAGCCGCGCTGCTTGGCGTGCGAGCTGGCCCAGTCCATGAGGTGGGCCGTGCCCTCATCGGGGCCGAGGAAGAGAATGTCCTCCTCGGGCTCCTTCATCAGCATCAGGTCGAGCACCGCGTCGATGTACTTGCGGAAGGCGACATCAGCCTTGTCCTGGTGAGCCTGGTTGAGCAGCACCACGCCCTTGGAGCCACCCTCGGGGATGTCCTTGTTCTTGCGGTGCTGCGTCGAGGCGAGGCCGTAGCACTCGTCGAAGAGCGACGAGGCGTTGTTCAGGTACACCTGAGCGTGCGACGAGCGGATCATACGGATGCCACCGCGGGCCACGTCCAGGAAGCGGACGTGGAAACCACGGAACTCCGAGCCGATGACGTAGATGACGGCGTACGGCTCGTCGGGGAACTCGGTCTTGCTCAGGAACTTGCCGTCAAGGCGGAACGAGAGCGCGGCCTTGTCGTTGGCGAAGAAGTTGGTCTTCCGCACGTGCTTGTTGAAGATGTGGAACAGCGAGAAGATCTGAAGGGCCTGCTCGGCCACGATCGACTTGCGCAGCGTCGACAGCGTGGCCTTCGTGTCCACCTCGGCGCGCTTGCCGTCCTTGGTCGGCTCGTGCAGGGCCTGGAACTCGGCGTACAGGATCTTGACGATCTCGGCCGAGCTCAGAATGTGGTCCAGGATCTGCGACTCCGTGTACGTGTTGAGCTTCATGGTGGAGCGGAGCTGCTCGAGGCGAGCGAACGCGTTCGGGTCACGGTCACGCAGTGACTTGCTGACAATGGCGAAGGACTCCGGCAGGCGGTGCATGAAGTGGAAGGTGAACTTCCAGGCGGCGTAGGCGTACGCGATCTGCTGCGGGGTCAGCAGACCGTCGGTCAGCATGGGCGTGAGCGACGTGCGGGGCAGCGTGAAGTGCATCGAGGCGTCGTTGACGACGGCGTTGAGGCGGTCCTCGAACGAGCCCTTGCCGGCCGTCGGGTTGTCCAGCATCTGCAGGTAGAAGGTGTAGATGACGATGCCGTTGGCGAAGAACTCGGCGTACTTGCGCTGCGAAAAGAGGCCGTGCTGGCGGTACACATCGGCGATACTGGAGAAGTACGAGTGCGTGGAGCCGCTGCGGTAAGCGATGGCCACACGCGCCATCTTGGAGCCGTCGGACTCGGTCCAGGCCTCCGTGTGGAAGGTGGGGGTCATCTGGTTCATGGCCTTGATGATGCACTCCTGGTACACCTCCTTAAGGCGCGGGCCCGAGCGCTCGAGGAAGACCTTGTCGGCCACCTTGTTGATGTCGGTCTCGGTCTCGCTCACGTTGGGGTCCACGAAGTCGGGCTCCTGCAGGAAGTACATGCGTACGTGGTAGGGCACCGAGATGGGGTCCAGCACGCCGTTGGAGCGGTAGCACTGCATGCGGTAGGTGCGCTTCTTGGTGGCCTCGGCCTTCTCCAGGTACTGGTAGCCGGCCTTAACACCATCACCGATGACGCCGCTGGAGCCACTAAGATAGTACTTCTCGAGGCGGCGCTCGAGGAGCTCAGTCTCGGTGATGCCGGCCTCGTAGCGAGCGGCGCGGCGGCTTGGCTCGTTCGCGCTGCCCACGACGTTGCTGAGCACGGAGAAGAAGGCGCCGTTCTCGCCCTCCTGCTCGAGCTTGACGTCCGTGGGGCGGTTGGAGGCCTTGGACATGAGCTTGGCGGCGATGAGGCTCTGGATGTGGTGCGCGATCACGACCGGAGACTGGCCCACGAAGTAGAAGTCGTGGATGCCCAGCGGGCCGTAGAACCACTCGACCTCGTTGGTCACCGTGTCCTCGTTGAACACCTTGGCCGAGTGGATGAGCGCCTTGACCTCCTCCATCTGGCTCGAGGTGTCGATCTTGCGGGCGACGCCCATGTCCATGGAGCGGCTGTGGCGGATCTGCGAGCGCGGAGACGTTTCCTGGGTGCTCATGGCTGTGGAGGGAGGGGGGGGGTTGCGGCCGATGAACTTGACTTGAAATGCCACGGAGCACGCAAAAAGCGGAATGAGATCGAGCTGCGTGCGTGGCCGGCCGGCCAGCCAGGTCTGGCGGCAGCAGCAGCTAAATCGGGGGCATCGGGCCAAAACGCACGCTTGCAGACTCGAGCTCGAGCCGCATTCTGCCCGAACTGCCACGTACAAACCAGGCGATGCTGGTGCTGTGCTGCACACGAAAGGACAGCTGGCACGCGCAGCAAATGGCCGAGCTTCAACAGCAACCGCGTCGGCGGCGTCAGCGGGCCCAATGCTAAAGCAAGCGCACACGCACTTGTGCGCCAGAGAAACCGCGCCCGAACCGTGCAAATGACTTGGCGTTTGTATGTGGTAGAGCACCGGATAGCCGGCATCGCCTGTCACATGTCGGGACGATGCGCCAACCGTCACGACGCGCGAAAAAGAGGCAGCAGTTTGAATTTGAAGTGTGTTAAACCCACCGGTTCGTATCTGATACTGAATCTGCCGGTGCTGAATACAGTATAGAGCCCCCGCTGGCAGATTTTTGGCCGTCCTCGAATCTGCGCTGGTGCCGGAGACACCACGCACACATGAGTTGAGCACGGCATCGACTTGCCATCTGCAGCGGACGATAAACTTGAGGTTGCACTTTGGGAAAATGTCTGGTTGAAGGAGGGGGCAACCGCAACGATTTGGCCGGCTCCCTCGCTCGTCACATGCTGGGAGATCCGTTTGAACAACACGCACGCCGAGGAGTGTGGAACGTATGTGACGCGGCTGGGCGTGGTACGGGGTGCCCACATTGGCCGTCGTCGTCAGGGTTTGCCGGCGGGTCCGTGACGCAGGCGGCGGCCGCAGCAGGGATTGGAGGAAGCCCCCAAAGAGCCTTCTCCACAGCGCAATACAGTACAGTCCACACCTTCTACGAGCCCGAGCCCGTCTACTTCAAAAGTGGGCTCCCCCTAAAACGAGAGCCAAAAGTCGCACAAAATGGGCTCCCTCATGGTAAGTACGAGATCAAGGAGCCCTGGTTCGGGCTCCCCATTGGCTCCCCTCCAGGGCTCCCCAAATTTAGCTTCAAATCTATGACGGGCTCTTCATAGTAATATCTGATTGGCCAATTTTACCTAGACTTCAGGCGAGCAACTTCGCGTGATCGATGCGCCACGCTAGAAGATCGAGCTCAAAGATCGCCGCACTAGAAGATCTCGCGCCGCTCATATGTGTACAGCCGCTCCGAGGCCACCCCAGCGTCGCCGATAGTCCTTCCTTCCCCTCAAGGAGAAGCCCTCTTTCCTATGCCTTTTCAGGTTAGAACCTGGAGATACTTGAATGACGGCCAATCATCAGTGAGATATTTAACACAGGTGAGGGGGGGGGCCTTAGCGAGGGCTCACAGTTCTGGAGGGCTCCTTTCCTTAACCTATTGAACTCAAGAGCCCAGGAGCCCGAGCTCGCGACTTTTTGGGTTCACCCAAGAGCCCAGGAGCCCGGTTCTCCCCAGGGCTCGTAGAAGGTGTGGTACAGTCAACCGCAAGGTGCGATTAGTGACAGCCAAGCGCGAGCAAGTGCCGGGCCATGAAAGTCCCATACGCTGGCGTCCGGATGGGAGCTTGAAGACACCGCCGAAATGCAAGCTGGCGTGCTGCCAGTGACAGGCTGGGTGGAATGGCGTTGGGAGCTCTACGAGGTGTCGTCGCCCGGCATGCGTCGGTGTATCATGACGGCGCCAGAATCTCCTGAATCAGCCAGAGTACGCATGGACTCCGCAAAGTTTTCCCGACATTTTTGTTCGGACGCCCATGACCGCGACCGAACGTTACGAACCTTGAATCTGGGGATTCCGGTGCAAAACGGAGCTGGCAAATGGCTACACAATGCCACGACGCTGACTCCACTCCAACAACCAGGTGCAGCAAAGCACGCCCTGGCCATTGCAACAGATCGCGGATAGCGTCGATGGCGTCGATGCTGGAGTGGTTATTACGTGCGGCAGGGTGTGCGTCTCCTGCGAGGCCTCAGTTGTGCTTTGGTTCCTGGTGACATTCAAGACTCCTGTTGCGCTTCTCGCCACTCTCCTACAAGTACTAAATCAAAATGCCGGTTCGTGCGCTCTCTGTGCCTCATGAGATTCGCTCGAGTGGTATCTGCGCGTTCACACCCAGGGTCACTCGATACTTGGATTCGCTACATCCGTAGGCCGCAGCATTATTTGTAGCGTGCCCTGCTGTCGTTATTGCCGTGTCAAGATTTTGTTGCTTTGGCGCTTGGACACCTTGGCAGTTATTTAGTACAAGCTGCAGGCCGCACCTGTAGCAAAGATACTTGGCAGCCTCATGTCGTAGGTCATATCGATTATGTAGCACCTGGATGTGCTGGCTGCATACCATTCAGTAGCAAGAGGGTAGTGCTGGAGTCTCTTTCTTGCTGGAACTTGTGCTGGAAGATCTTGCTAATCGGGTGGACCTTCTTCGATATTGAAGATCGAACCGAGCTTCGCTTTTCTCCAGGTCTCCACCGAATTGGTTGTATCATCGCGCCGCGGGCGGCACGCCCAAGCATTGCGCTAAGCTTAACACTCGAATGTGTTGTTGCTAAGTCTGCAGCACGCATTGCAATGGAGAAGTCCCAGAGAGAATCTCGAAGCGACTGCATGAAACTCGCATGTGAACGTAGTTTACCTAACGCATTTTAGTACAGTATAAAAAAGCGCGTTGAGCGGTGAATGTTGTACGTGTCGCGGGAATACCAAGTTGATAATATGGAAATACGTACTAGTAAGATACAAACCATTTTGCTAGCCGAACGACGAACAGTTTATTCTGGCCTGCGCGGAAAGTGTTGGGCCACAGATACTAAGTTTCCTACGAAAACCTGCTAACTTATCATGTAGCAATGACCAACCTGCATTGTCACGATAAATTAGACGAGAAAATACTTTTTGTTTGAAAACGGGTGTTCCGTAGCACGTACTTTCGGTGCAACGCCTGGATACTTCCTTGTCGCCACCGACAAATTTGCTGCAATAGCATCAAGACAACAGCTCAAGGTCGTCAAGCTCCAACGCACGCCCTACCGTTGCAGTCCGATACTGATGCTCGCGCTTGTGTTAATTCGAGTGAGGCGGTAAGCAACACTCACTTTGACTCGGAAAAAAAACACGTACTCCAGTGATAAAATCATCCTGAATGGTACGCTTGCTTCCTTTCAATGTCAACATGTTCTCAGGATAATTTAAATCTCGGCGCGGAAGTAACCAGTCAAGAGAAACCCACTTTCAGACACGGAATATCAAAACCAGCAGAGCTTGAAAGTTTGCCATCATATGTCATTTGAATTTGAATTTGTTGCTGTTTAGATGGCTATCTATTCCCTGGTAGTGTACTCCGCAAACATGTTAGTGATTTTCACAACACACTTACTTACAGTTAGTGCTGTTTGCAAACGCGTTTGTATGTTTGCTGCTCTATCACTAGCAGATCAAATGAGGGGTCATCCTTACTTTTGAGTACTCTTCGCGGACCTTACTTTTCACCTGCAAGTTTAAGGGCTGCAACATGAAAAATGGGTTGGTGCAAGGCAAAACAGAGCAATTATTCAGCTCTCGTCATGCAGCGACGGAACTGTACTGTTGTTGGTACTTAAGTAACAAACAGAGGGTCTCTTACTGCTTTTCGAGCATTTATCGATTCGGGGTACCCGGACTGGTTGTCCCGGGGGGGGGGTCGCAGTTCTTAGCAGCGAAAAGGTGCCGATATGTTGTTCCGCCAAGACAGATACACACGCCAAAACCATTCTACGCGGGTTTATAAACTACAGCTATGGCAGCAATTATGACTACTTGACATTCAACGAAGGCTCATTGAAAGCCGGGATAGGAGGAATTTGGAATACGTGTACTTCGACATTTGTTTTGTTTTGTTTAGTGCTTTGAGCTAGGAAGTACTTCTTTTACGACCCGCGAGCACCTCCTGCGCCTGCTTCGCAGCCGCAGCATTGCCCTGTACGCGCTTCAAGTAGAGCATGACGTCGAGGCTTTGAGGCCTCGCTGAAAATCATAATGGGGTTGTGTGCTCAGAATCTGGACACCTCGAGCACGAGCACTACTGCCATATCATTCGTACGGTAATGCATTATTTCCGTAATTAAAAGCGCAAGTTGAAGTGGTTATATCGCGCGTAAGTGGCGAGAGTGTCGTTCGATGACACCCGTGCTAAAGACAGTTCTTTGAACTGCGAATTGAGCTCCGAAGACAACCTTACATGCTTAACCCCATAACGGAGAACAACGGAACGTAAGGCGAACGCACAAATGTTGGTGAGCGGCGCATACAAAGGAAGAAAAACAAAGGTCTACAAAGCACAAGCGCCGTACAGTCAATCACCGATCTTCCGAAACACACGACCCAGTTCAAAAGTCCTTGTTTGCAGCGCTGAGCCATTATAGCAACATCAACCAACGTCTCCAGCCTTATACCTATGGAAGGGGAAATAGAAACGGTTGAGTGTAAGGTGTAAGGTCGATGTTAAGCTGGATCAATGGTCTAATGCTCTAAGCCGCCCTGCAAGTTGAAGTGGTGACTCGGCTGAAGTTCCCTGATTGGCTGATATCCATCTTAATTCAGTGATCCATATGTCAGTCTTCTGGGAAGTAAAATCCCCGCTTTTGTGCGTCATCACCGAGTGGCCGTGGGAGCCGCACATATCGAGTCCAAGTCAAGCACCAAGCATGTCGTTCCAGCTGCGTCGTCTCTTCGGTGGCCTCCGCGTGAACGCGGGGCAGACGGCCCGCCGCGGCCTGGAGGAGTTCTTCCCGGTGCAGAAGGTCGCGGGCGAGGGCGCCAAGGCCAGCAGCCTCACGCAGGTGCCGGCCAGCGTGGGCACCAAGCAGGTGGTCGTGGGCGGCGAGTGGAAGGCCTGGATGCTGCGCCAGAAGAGCACGGACGACCTGCACAAGCTCTGGTTCGTGTTGCTCAAGGAGCGCAACGCGCTGCTCACGGAGCTGCAGCAGTGCCGCGCCAAGAACCTGTCCATGCCCAACCCGGCGCGACGGACCAAGGTGAAGAAGTCCATGGCGCGCATCAAGCTCGTGCTGCACGAGCGCAGCCAGATCTACAAGGCCAACCAGGCCAAGAAGGCGGCGGAGCAGCAGTAAGTAGGTGAACAGGAGAAGGGGAGAAGGCTATGGAAAGAGGAATACAGAGGCGCCTTCAAGTGGCGATGTGTGAGCTGATCCGACGGTAGGAATCGTGCTGCTGCAGTTGCGTGGTGCTTGCTTCGCGTGAATGTTTGTTTAGGTGAGGATTGATACTCTCTCAAGCAAGCAATACTAGATCCCAGAGTCGCTGCTTGACGGCGAGAACGGCACGGAGTTCCGCAACTTCTTCCACCTGCGCCCGAGCCTGACGGCCGACTTCTTCGTGCCGTGCGGTGGCCGCCCCGCTGCCGTCAACCTCAACAACGTCGAGCAGTTCATGTACCGCGAGGACGGCCGCACGCTCCGCTTCAAGTACATCGTGGAGGGTGCCAACCTGTTCTTCACGCAGGACGCGCGTACGCGTCTCGAGGACGCCGGTGTGATCCTCTTCAAGGACGCTTCGGCCAACAAGGGCGGTGTGACCTCGTCGTCGCTTGAGGTGCTGGCCGCTCTGTCCATGACGGACGAGGAGTTCGCCGAGCACATGCAGGTGGACGAGGCCACGGGCAAGCGCCCGGCCTTCTACGCCGACTACGTGAGCGAGGTGCAGAAGCGCATCGACCTGAACGCCCAGCGCGAGTTCGAGTGCATCTGGCGCGAGCACGAGCGCTCGGGCACGTACTACTCGGTGCTGACGAACCAGCTGAGCGAGCGTATCACGGACCTGAGCGCCAAGATCCAGCACTCAGCGCTGTGGGAGAACCAGGCCCTGCGCGAGAAGATCTTCGCCGACGGCTTCCCGGAGATCCTGCTGGCCAAGACCCCCAAGGAGGTGCTGCTCAAGCGCCTGCCCGAGAGCTACACGCGCGCCTTCTTCGCGTCGCAGCTCGCCAGCCGCTTCATCTACAGCGTCGGCCTCGGCGCCCCCGAGTTCTCCTTCTACGAGTTCATCGAGCAGCTCGTTGGCGGCAACTAAACAGAACCGCGCAGCGAGAGCGGAGCACTCGGTTCGAGTGAGCTGCGCGGCTTAGATTGAGTAGGCTGATTGATAAGTAAATGTACACGTTTTTAAAAAATCATCGGAGTATCATGCAAGGTTGCATGGAACAAGCTCATTTCGCCATGTAAAGCGCCACTGGCTGCTAACCGGTAGCACTAAACTTTAGGTTCGTAGCGATGTTCGGTGTTCAGCATCAATCTTCGCTTGGAGTTCAACCGGCCAAAGCAGCGTTGGGAATGTACTATATACACCAATTGTGGATAATTAGATTCTGATATCAATAATTCCTTTCAATTTGCTTTCGCGCTGTCAAAACGACATCGTTTTGAGGAACTGTAGCGTTGCTGCACCTTCGCTTCATACGTATACAGTGTAGTACAATGATGAGGCAACGTCCAGCATAACTTTGGATTTCGTTTATTACTCCAAAGTTGTTCTACCCGTTCAAGACAATCTATAGAGCAGCAGCAGTTGAAGTGCCAGACACGTCTAGCTGCTTCAGCCAGCGTTGCAGGATATCGATGACCTCGTCTTTCTTCTCCCACAGCAGCCAGTGGCCTCCGCCATGCACGAGCTCCTGCTTCAGGTTGGGCATCACACGGGGCAAGCCTGCCGCCAGCTCCGGCTTGAGGATCGGGTCGTCCACAGCACCAACGTAAAGAGCCTCGTGCTCGATCACACGGGGCAGGTCCTTCTCATCCTCAAAGTCTTGTTGTCGTCGAGAGTAGTAGCTGCACGACCCGAAGAAGCCCGATCGCGAGTATTCCGCAACGTAGTAGTCCAGCTCGGCCTCAGACAAGAGCTCGGAAGGCTGCGTGTACACGGGGTCCGCTGAGTCATTGACGATCTCCACCATCTTCAAGAACTCAAAGTCGTCTGCAACTTCGTCGTACTTGCGATACATGGCCGTGAAGATACGACGCGGGTCCTTGTCCAGCAACTTGGCAGCCTTCTCCGAGTCTCCCAGCAGCTTCATGTACGAGAACTGCGGGATGGCAGGGATGAGCGTGTCGTAGTCCACGCAGGCGTTGCCCTGGGGGAAGTACGGCGTGCAGATGCCGCACGCCGCGATAACGCGCTCCGGGTAGAACAAACACTGGCGCCAGATGATAGCGCCACCCCAGTCGTGGCCGACGAACACGGCACGGGGGATATTCAGGAAGTCCAGCAGCCCTGCGAGGTCCCCCGTCACCTTCTTGGTGCCGTAGCCTTCCACCGTCGCTGGGGCCGAACTGCGACCAAAGCCACGCAGGTCCGGCGCAATCACTCGGTACGTCTTGGACAGCGCCTGGATCTGGTAGCGCCACCCGAACCACAAGTCCGGCCAGCCGTGGACCAGCACGACGGGCGTGGCGTCGCGAGGCCCGACGTCGATGTAGTGCAGCGTGATGTCATTGCCGACGGGCGCGTACTTGTGCTCCCACTCGTCCCAGAAGTGCGCAGGCCTCGAGGCCATGGTCGTTGTTGAGGCTTGGCGGCGAGTTTGCGAATGCGGAGTACTCCCCAAGCAAAACTGTCAAGTCAACGCCGATGGCCTGATGCATTTAGCTGGTGGTGTCCCATTTGCGCTCGGCCTGCAGGCCGATCTGTTGTAGTATTATTGTGCTTTGCAGTTATTTTGCCGACCATTTTAGACGCTAAATATGGCAAAGCCTGCTCCTAAAATGTGTGAAAGAAGATGCACGACCTGCTAAAATTATGCATAAATCCACCTCCTCATATATATATCGACTTGGGAGGGCCTGTCAGCAGCCATGCATTGGCCCAGTACACCACCGTCCACGATCCCCAGCACATCCACCCTCTCATGCATAATTGCCGTGTGTGTAGGTGCTTGTGGATAAAAACCGACAGAATTGCAGCTGCTCAGCCACAATTGCACTTTCAAAAGTGCAATTGTGGCGCTTCTAGCGTAATTCTAGGCCTCCACCCATTTATGCACCTCGATTTATCGTAAATCTAGCAGGTGGTCGCTATAAATACAGCAAATCTCGCCTCATATTGCCAAAATCATTGCAAATCACAATAGCACTCGGTGAGGAAAATATACCTTACTTTTCACCTGCAAGTTTAAGGGCTGCAACATGAAAAATGGGTTGGTGCAAGGCAAGACAGAGCAATTATTCAGCTCTCGTCATGCAGCGACGAAACTGTACTGTTGTTGGTACTTAAGTAACAAACAGAGGGTCTCTTACTGCTTTTCGAGCATTTATCGATTCGGGGTACCCGGACTGGTTGTCCCGGGGGGGGGGTCGCAGTTCTTAGCAGCGAAAAGGTGCCGATATGTTGTTCCGCCAAGACAGATACACACGCCAAAACCATTCTACGCGGGTTTATAAACTACAGCTATGGCAGCAATTATGACTACTTGACATTCAACGAAGGCTCATTGAAAGCCGGGATAGGAGGAATTTGGAATACGTGTACTTCGACTTTTGTTTTGTTTTGTTTAGTGCTTTGAGCTAGGAAGTACTTCTTTTACGACCCGCGAGCACCTCCTGCGCCTGCTTCGCAGCCGCAGCATTGCCCTGTACGCGCTTCAAGTAGAGCATGACGTCGAGGCTTTGAGGCCTCGCTGAAAATCATAATGGGGTTGTGTGCTCAGAATCTGGACACCTCGAGCACGAGCACTACTGCCATATCATTCGTACGGTAATGCATTATTTCCGTAATTAAAAGCGCAAGTTGAAGTGGTTATATCGCGCGTAAGTGGCGAGAGTGTCGTTCGATGACACCCGTGCTAAAGACAGTTCTTTGAACTGCGAATTGAGCTCCGAAGACAACCTTACATGCTTAACCCCATAACGGAGAACAACGGAACGTAAGGCGAACGCACAAATGTTGGTGAGCGACGCATACAAAGGAAGAAAAACAAAGGTCTACAAAGCACAAGCGCCGTACAGTCAATCACCGATCTTCCGAAACACACGACCCAGTTCAAAAGTCCTTGTTTGCAGCGCTGAGCCATTATAGCAACATCAACCAACGTCTCCAGCCTTATACCTATGGAAGGGGAAATAGAAACGGTTGAGTGTAAGGTGTAAGGTCGATGTTAAGCTGGATCAATGGTCTAATGCTCTAAGCCGCCCTGCAAGTTGAAGTGGTGACTCGGCTGAAGTTCCCTGATTGGCTGATATCCATCTTAATTCAGTGATCCATATGTCAGTCTTCTGGGAAGTAAAATCCCCGCTTTTGTGCGTCATCACCGAGTGGCCGTGGGAGCCGCACATATCGAGTGCCGGCGCGCGTGTCTTGCATCCTCGCGCCACGCCCTTCGGGAGTCCCGACGCTCGGGACAGCACCAGATATTCTCTTTCATGCGGGTTGAACACAGTACATGTAGCTTTCGCCGGAAGTGTACGTATCATTGGATGCAGTTGGCACCGGTGGGCAGACTACTTTATGCGAGACTGGCACTGCCAGGCTGGTGCTGACAATGCCGACACGAGTGGAGCTCGGTCAAGCTTTCCATTTCAGTTTTCTTTAAGAAAAAATAAGCAAGATGCACATGAATCCACATCACAATTATTTACGGTATTGCGCACATTTTGTCAGAAAAATAAAATATTGTGCTTTGCAATGATTTTGGCAATATGAGGCGAGATTTGCTGTATTTATAGCGACCACCTGCTAGATTTACGATTGCACTGCTGCAGCTCCGTGAGCAGCGCGTTGTGCTCCTTGAGCAGCACGAACCAGAGCTTGTGCAGGTCGTCCGTGCTCTTCTGGCGCAGCATCCAGGCCTTCCACTCGATTAATGGTAGGCCTGCATTAAACACTTCAGTACTGTACAGTAGCTGCAAGTGTACAACAACGCAACATCAGATCACCAAGACGGAAGTACTATTCGTCGACAGTCGACAGTCAACCTGCGCTGTCGTGCTTCCAACTTTGCGGCTGGCCTCTGAAGTTATCAGCGTATTCGCTTGCTACCGCTATGCTTGCAGTACATGCACACCCACTGGAAATGCCGAGGATATGAGTGGCAGCGATGACATCGGCACTCGTCGGCTGGTGGACGCCTCAAGGTCTGACAGACTTCGACCGACGCTGGCCATCTGGCCAGAACGAAGTCAAGCAGTGACCGTCGTGACCGAGAACTTTCGGGTGGTGTCCGGTCATACCTTTACGCTAACGAGCACGAGCTATCCTCGAGGCGCGTTCATAACTGATAACCGCGTTGAGCCGGGCAAAAAGATACTCAAGGTAATAGAGCGCATACCAGCGATCCTTCTTATCCTCCTGCCAGAAAGCTTGGGCACGACGGCCTTCGGGTGATCCGCATGGGCTTCAAACACATCGCTGAACTAAAGCGTCTGATCCCGGCTCACCCGGGCGAGCCGGTCTGATCCAAGCTCGCCCTCGGCATGCGCGGCGGCAGACTAAGCTATCATTGAAAAAACTCTGCTCATATCCCAATTAGCGCGCCACCGAGCAACAGCAGCTTCCGGCTAATCGGTCTCCTAAAACCGACGATGGTTGCCTCCACCAAGTCTTTCCGTGCCATGTTGGCCATGACGGCCCTCGCGACTGGTGTCGACGGCCACGGCTACATGACGGAGCCGGCCGTGACGTTCCTGTCCTCGTCGACCGACAACACGCAGTTCATCGCCACCATCGAGTCGTCGGCGTCCGACTTCAGTGGCACCTTCTCGGGCTCGCCGGCAGACAACACGGCCGCCTTCACCAAGGCCTTCGAGGCCAGCTCGTACACGTCGCTGAAGGAGCTCATCAACGACAAGGCCACTATCACGGTCACGGACGCCACGCTCACCTGCGGCTCGTGCGACCCGGACGAGACGGCCCAGCCGCTGCCCGACACGTACGTGGAGTGGTCGCACTCGTCCACGGAGGGCTTCAGCTCCTCGCACGCGGGCCCCTGCGAGGTGTGGTGCGACGATGTGCGAGTGTTCCAAGACGACGACTGTGCTGCCGACTATACTTCGGCCCCGGCCGAGCTGCCGTACGACCGCGACGCGTGCTTGGGCACCAGCACGCTGACCTTCTACTGGCTGGCGCTGCACTCGTCGACCTGGCAGGTCTACATCAACTGCGCGCCGCTCGAGAGCACCACCTCCACGGGCGCGACGTCCAAGTACGCCGTGTCGGGCGCTAGCTCTGGAACTAGCAGCAGCGCCAGCACGAACTCGACGTCGACTGCCACCACAGCCCCGTCGACGGCGTCTTCCACTGCCTCGAGCTCCTACAACTTCAACTCGAACTTCGCGACGTCCACCTCAGCATCCACGAGCGACGAAACCACCTCGACCACGGACGCGCCTGCTGCGACCACGGCAGCTCCGACAACGGAAGCCCCAACGACAGCCCCAACTACGGATGCGCCGACGACAGCCCCGACTGCTACGACCGCCACTCCAACCGCTGCTACCACCGAGACGAGTAAGTGCTCGGTGCGTCGTCGCCGCGATTAAGTGTCAGAATGCAGGAGATTCCATGGCAATCGTGGATAATTTGCCAAGCGTAGATGTGTTTGCCGTCGTCATAACCGAGATTCGCGTTCATGTCTTCAACTCGCTGCGAAGTCTAATAACCTGGTTAACTTAACCGTTCCAGCGGTGTCGAAACTCGTGGTGTGCCCAAAGTGTCCTCCAGACGACTACGTTTCGCTAGTCATCAGCGCTACACACGCAAAGACTTGACTGGCAGCTGTCTTTGTGGCAACATCGTCACCCGCTAGGACCGACACGATTTGCAAGACCCGAGCCATCTCCTCTACGTTCTGCACCTGTACACACGTGAGCGAGTCTCTCCACCGCCGCGGACCGAGGGAGCCTCGACCCTCAGCGACTAAAGCTCCTTGCTGCACTTGCACTCCATTCACATCTTAATTTGCGCAGTCGAGTGCAGTCCCAGTCAGTCACCAGCCCAATCCTCGTCGAACAATGGTTGCGTCGGCCACGTCCCTCTCCGCTATGCTGGCCACGGCCGCGCTCGCAGCGACTATCAACGCCCACGGGTACATGTCCGATCCTGCCGTGAAGTTCCTGACCACGGGCGACCCGACGCAATTCATCGCCACCATCGAGGCATCCGCTTCGGGTTTCAGCGGGACTTTCAACGGCGCCCCGGCCGACAACACGGCCGCCTTCACCACGGCCTTCGAGTCCAGCAGCTACTCGTCCCTCAAGGAGCTCATCAACGACAAGGCCACTATCACGGTCACGGACGCCACACTCACCTGCGGCATGTGCGACCCGGACGAGACCGCCCAACCTCTTCCGGACACCTACGTGGAGTGGGCGCACTCCGACTCGGAGGGCTTCACGGCCTCGCACGAAGGCCCCTGCGAGGTGTGGTGCGACGATGTGCGAGTGTTCCAAGACGACGACTGTGCTGCCGACTATACTTCGGCCCCGGCCGAGCTGCCGTACGACCGCGACGCTTGCCTCGGCAGCAGCACGCTGACGTTCTACTGGTTGGCGCTGCACTCGTCGACGTGGCAGGTGTACGTGAACTGCGCACCTTTGGAGGCGACGACGTCCACGGGCGCGACGTCCAAGTACGCGGCGGGGACCAGCTCAGGAACCAGCACTAGCACAGCTGCTACGTCCACGGTGTCGTCGGCTGCTGGGTCCTCCGCTGCGTCCAACTCGACTTCGTACGATTTCCAGACCAACTACGCGACGTCCACCTCGGCCTCGACATCGGCGGACTCGACGACGTCCACTGATGCTCCTGCCTCGGCGACGGAGACGACGGATGCTCCTGCCACCACATCAACGACGACTGCCCCCGCTGCTATAACTGCCACTCCTTCAACCGCTACTAGCACTGGTACGACGAAGTGCTCGGTGCGTCGCCGCAACTAAGCATGGCCGCCAGTAAGGAGCTCGTTGCGTGTATCGGGCAGCGAGTAGCTACAGCTTTGTCTTGTGTCAATCTGTGTAGTGTTTAGATTTTGGTGGTTTTGAGGCAAAAATACGATGACGAAATACAGAAATGTGGTCCGATTCCAGTGGTTGCTTGGTCCCCTGCGCGCTTAGTTTTGTTCGACGAGAAACAATAAGCATGAATTCGATACGCTCAGATGAACAACAATTTGACCTCAAATTATGAATGCGTTCCGAAATTCTATCACGAAACCTGGCTGTTTTACAGGACTTCGAACCAGCGGTTGAAGCCACACAAACACTAAAATACGCTCTACACATCAACACGAGGCGTCCTATGACACCAAGAACCTACCACCGCGACATCTAGTTGCGGCGGCGACGGTGACGACGCACAGTGCACTTGCTCGTGTCGTCGCTGACGGGGGCCGGGGTGACGACCGGGGATTCCGTGGCGGGGGCTTCCGTGTCCGGGGCTTCAGTGACGGTAGGGGCCTCCGTAGCGGGCGCCGAAGGGGCTTCCGTCTGCTGCTCGGCCGACGGGGCGTCGGTGGTGGGCGTGGCGGGCGCGTCGGTTGTCTGCTCAGCGGACGGGGTGGTCTCCTCAGACGACGAGGAGTCCGTGGCGGGCGTCGTCGAGTTGGAGGTGCTGGTGGCGCCGCTGCTGCCGCCCACCGCGTACTTGGACTTGGCGCCAGTGGCCTTGGTCTTCTCCAGAGCGGCGCAGTTGATGTACACCTGCCAGGACGGGGAGTGGAGCGCGATCCAGTAGATCGTCAGACGCGAGGAGCCCATGCACGCGTCGCGGTCGTACGGTAGCTTGGCCGGAGCGGCCGGGAAGTTCTTGGGGCAGTTGTCGTCCTGGAACACGCGGGTCTCATCGCACCACACCTCGCAGGGGCCCTCGTGCGAGGAGGTGAAGCCCTCGCCGCTGCCGTGAGACCACTCGACGTAGGTCTCCGGCAGGGGCTGGGCAGCCTCGTCCGGCTTCGTGTAGCCGCACTCCTTGGTGAAGTCCGCGCTCACCAGTTCCATCTTGTCGTTCATAAACTCCTTGAGCGAGGAGTACATGCTGGCACTGAAGCCCTTGTTGAAGGCGACCGTGTTGTCCGATGGCGACTGGCCGAAGTTGCCGCTGAAGCCCGACTTGCTCGAGTCAATCGTGGCCATGTACTGCGTGGTGTCACCGTTGAAGGTGAACTCCACCTTGGGCACCGACATGGAGCCGTGGCCCTGCACGGTAGCAGAGAGCATGGCCGACGCCATGATCGTCGCGAAGGAAGCCTTTCCGAGAACCATTTTTCGAGAACGTGTGTGCTGTCTGAAAGCTGAGGAGGAGGCGAGTTGACTGGCGGCGAGTAAATTGCAAAGTGATTGACCTGGTCGCCGGGTTTTGACGGTCAAGCTCGCTGTCCGAACGGCACTCGAACAGCGCCCATCCAGATTAAAGGGAAGCGTTGCACCCAGCAGCAAAGCGTTAGAATCGAGCCAAGCATACTCCACGGCAATCAAGACCGTCGTGAAGATCTTGGGATGTGCTATCGGAAGTCACTGACCTACTAAGTACTGTACATTGACCGGGAAGTGTATACAATTCCTTTGCCTGGTGGCCACATGGGAATTCTCCATACGGATTTGAGGATTCTTTGCTCTCGAGTCGAGAGCAGAGTCTCGACACATGCGCAAAAACGCAAGTCCACATAGACGGACTCACTGACACGTACGCTCATGACATCTGATCGCATTACAATTGCTTTGGGAGCTTAGGAAGGCGAGGAATGTTGAGGAAAAAGGCGGTGACAATGAGATTTTCCTAGAGATTCGTTGAGCTTTTAGGTGGTAAAATGTGTGGAAAAGATAACAATTCATAACATAATATTTAGCAACTCAATTGTATTCATGAATTTTCACTCTCTAGTGGCGTCGGCGAATGTTGCACCTGCCCGAGTCTGTCGATGGACGCGAGGTGGTGACCGGAGTTGACGTCGCCACAGCAGGAGCGGCCTGGTCTGCTCTGTGGGAGCTTTCGTGGTTGCAGGGTCTTCGGCTTCGGTGCTTGACGTTTCATCATAACCCTCGGTACTTGACGTCGTTGTTGTGGTCGAGAAGCTGCCACCGACCGCGTACTTGGACTTGGCGCCGGTCGAAGTCGTCTTCTTCAGAGCAGCGCAGTTGGTGTACACTTGCCACGTCGAGGAGTGGAGCGCCAGCCAGTAGAACGTCAGGCGACTGGCGCCAAGGCACGCATCACGATCGTACGGGACCTTGGCCGGCGCCGTCGTAAAGTGAGCAGCGCAGTCGTCGTCTCGGAAAACTCGGGTATCGTCGCACCAGACCTCGCAGGGTCGCGAGGACGTAAAGCCCTCCCCACTTCCATGGGCCCACTCAACTTAAGTCTCGGGAAGCGGTTGTGGGGTGGTGTAGCCGCATTCCATCGTGAAGTCCGACGAAGTCACCTTGCCCAAGTCCGTAATGAGCTCCTTCAGCGACGTGTATTTGCTGGCCTCAAACCCCTTGGTGAAGGCCGCGTTGTTGTCGGCCGGGGAGCCACTGAACGAACCGCTGAAACCCGATGAAGACGCCTCGATGGTCGCCATGAACTGGGTCGTGTCGCCGACGAAAGTGTACTCACACTTGGGCGCGGACATGTAACCGTGACCCTGCACCGACACAGCCAGCGTGCCGGCGACTAGCAGTGCGTGAAAGGGGGATACCATAGTTGAGACTGTAGATCGGGACTGAGCGCTCTAAAGCAGATCGTGTTGTGAATGAGCTCGGAGGTCACTGATGAAAGACTCGGCCGCCGACCACGCAGTGGAATAGCCACGCACGGACAGCAAAGCGTACATAGTGGCCCAGCATTGATTAACGCGGCCTCGCGCATCTGCAGTGCTTGATGAGCGTGGTAAGCCAGCAACAACAACACTTTTCACGTACCGATTGCTGCATTTTTATAAGCTGCAAAATGGGCCCTTTTCGGTGCAAATTGAGCCGTGCGTTTGTATCGGCAGTCGAACCCGCCAGGTGGGCGGTAATGTAAAGATAGGGCTTCGTTCGGATGAGTTGACCGTCAACTTGACGGGCCACCTGTCAGCGGGGAAGGCGGGATCAGGTGAACATGTACCCTACGGACGTCAAAGCCCTTGAGATGGCCAGCGTGACGGGAGCGCTACAGTGTGCAGTAAGCTCAGCTATTGGCCGAAACACGAAGCACGCTCGCTTCGCCGAAGCTCACATTGGTTTATTACTTTTTAAATTACTTAAAAAAGTCTGCTCCCTCTTAGTGAAGCGTTGCATTGTGAAGGACGCTTACAAACGAAGTCGCCGTCTCTACATTTTACTAGTAGAGGGAGCCCGACCCAGAGAAGGGCGATCGATCAGCTTGGGCTGGTCTGGCGGTGCCGTGTCAGTGCTAGGTAAGTCGCGAAACCAGCTGCAGAGCGACGCCAGGACAGATTAACGCGATGTGGGCGGGCATGTCTTTAGAACTGTATCCTCCGAACAGACCGCGGCACAACCAATTTGGTTGAACCAAAGCGATGCAAATTCGACTGGAGGATGACACGGGATCGAGAGACAGACACCGGGATATCTGGGCGCGCTGCGAACGAACCTGCTCGTCAACGTCGCTTGCAGTCTGGTGTCGTGGATGACAGAAAGTGGCACGCGTCGCCGTCGCCGAAACCACGTGCTCATGAACTCCTTCCTCGAGCGTCCAGGTTCAATACTGTATCCATACACTGTACGCCATCAACGACCTCTTGTCAACGACCTCTTGACAACGACAGCTGCAGGTTGCCTGTCGACGAGTTGCCCCTACGCAAGGGTGAGAGCGTGGCTGTTTCCGATTTGTCGGCAGCTCAAGGCGGATTGGACGCTTACGATCAAGGCGCAGTGGTTGGTGCAGTGGAGGAA
This sequence comes from Phytophthora sojae, assembly GCF_000149755.1. Lineage (NCBI taxonomy): Eukaryota > Oomycota > Peronosporomycetes > Peronosporales > Peronosporaceae > Phytophthora > Phytophthora sojae. The sequence continues at coordinate 458,199 of NW_009258124.1, forward strand.
GAAATGTACGTGCTTTCAATTCGTACCAGTAACAAGCAATGACTACTTATCAACTGCGTATGCGTCCGGAAGAAAGCCGTCTCCGGGAACCCTTCTTAGTATGGTGCGTTCTGATACCTTTCCGCATGCTATAGCTTTTAGGGCGCAGCTTTTCCGCTGAGGTAGCTATCGTCCGGGTTTTCAACACCTGAAGACATCGCGTCGTCCTCCTCGCTGCCAGCTACATCCAACGAGTTGCAGTCCTCGACACCTTCACTTTCCGCAACGTCCAAAGATCCGCAGTCTTCATCACTGTTGCTCACTGAACGGCTCGTTCCTGGCGTGTCCGTTGTAGCAGTAGATGTGGCGATAGTGCTCTCCGGCGTCTCTGTTGAAGTCGAAGTCTGCTCGCCCGACTCACCGCTACCCGTCACCACAATGTCGGCGCATGTCGGGTACGTCTGGTTCGCCAGGTCCGAGTGCCAGTAGAACTGCAGCGCGCAGACGCCGGCTGACCCGCACCCCGTCACGCTCGAGGGGATCATGGCCGTCGTGCTGGTGCTCTCGCTCGAGCTCTCGGCGAACGGGTCGACGGTCAGCAACTCCGCTACCGACACGTACGTGATGGTGCCGGTGCTGTCGGTGCTGGGCTTGACGACGCTGAGTACCATGGTGCCTGGGTGCGGCGCCTGGATGACCCACGCGACGTCGAAAGGCGTGCCGGTCGTGAGCGTCGTGACAGTGTTGTTGGCCTCGTAGACAGTTCCTCTGCATCCGTTCATGATGTTGAAGGTGGCTGCGGCGGGTCGGTCGGCCTGCGCTCTGCTGCTGAGCAGTTCGACAGGTGCGTACTGCAGCTCTTGGTCTCCTGCGCCGCTGAGAGCTCCACAGTCGTCTCTGTACTGCTGCGAGATGGGTCGTGGGGTGGGCTTGGCCATTTGTCCGTGTGCGTTGACGGTGTCGGTTGTTGCGAGGAGCAGAGTCGAAGTAATCGTTGTCAGTATTGATGAAGCGCTTGCTTTCATGACTGTGCTTGAAGCGATAGTCGCAGTGTGGGCAAGGATGGCAACTGAAGAATGACATTCGCATGTAGTTCGGCGAGCCTTGCATTGCGGTGATAACCTGTCAGGGATACTCGAACATGTTCTAGCGAAAAATACTGCTCATAATGAATGGAATCAAGCGAGAAGTGGGCGGAGCTAGCAAGGAACACTGGCGTTGTGCGGCTGGATATGAAGGCCGCGAAAGCCAACTCTTAAACCGCTCGTTCGTCCAAGGGGTTAGCTTATCCCAGTCGCCACCGTTCCTCAAGAACTTCGAGGGGATTCGCTTTGGAATTTTGATAGACGGAGCGTGGTCTTACCACTGTTCCTTCAGCCGTTCGAATGAATGTTGAATGTAGAATGCCATGAACTACAGTATAGGTTTTGTTTTGCATTTCCATATCGTACTTTCACGGCACGATTTTTTCTTCTTAACTGCTACGCTTGACGACAGACAAATAGATGATGCCGCACAATGCTCTAGTACTGCACCGGAGCCTGGACCTTGCCGCTTTGGTAGCTACTATCAACATCACCAAAGTTCAGCGACGATTCCGAGAGAGTGGCGTTGTCGTCCTTCTCACTACCGGCAACGTCAAGCGAGTCGCAGTCTTCGTCTTCCTCGCTGCCAGCGACGTCCAGCGACCCGCAGTCCTCTTCAATTGTGTCTGCGTCACCGGCGACCTGGTCGTCCTCACTGCCGGCAAGATCCAACGATCCACAGTCTTCCTCCTCTTCGTCACTCCCCGCAACATCAAGCGAGCCGCAGTCTTCCTCCTCCCCGCTACCAGAAACAGAGTTGCCGGTGCTTGGAGTTGTCGTGGCGACGGAAGGCTTTGTTGTAGCCACCGTCGGAGTCGCAGTAGTGACAGTCGAGGTGGCAGTGGTGACCGTCGGGGTGCTGGACTGCCCCGTTGATCCGCTGGTGGTGGAGTTCGACTGGGAAGGAGTGTACGAGCCGCTACCACCTTCAAGCGCTGCGCAGTCGACGTACACTTGCCACGTACTAGAGTGGAGCGCTAACCAATAAAAGGTCAAGCGGCTGGCACCCGAACACCCCGCCTTATCGTAGGGCATCTTGGCCGGAGCTGTCGTATAGTGAGCCGCGCAGTCGGTGTCTTGAAACACGCGGGTATTATCGCACCAGGCCTCGCAAGGACCTTCATGCGATGAAGTGAAGCCCTCCGTGTCCGAGTGGGTCCACTCCAGCTCGTCCGGAAGGGGCTGTGGGGTCTCATCTGGGTCGGTGAGGCCGCACTCGATGTTGGCCCCATTCGCCACGATCTGCCCCAAATCCGTCACGAACTCCTTGATTGACGAGTACTGGCTCGAGTTGAAAGCCGTCCAGAAAGCTGCCGTATTCTCCGCGGGCGAGCCACTGAACGAACCTGAGAAGCCCGAAGCGCTTGACTCGATGGTCGCAATGAACTGGGTCTTGTCGACGTCGTTCGGGAAGGTGACAGCCGGCAGACCCAGATAACCATGCGCGTTCACATTGCTGAGTAGTAGCGCTGCTGCAGTCATAGCGGTGTAGTACATCTTGAAGCTGAGCATATCTGAGGAAGGCTTGTGAAGTCGAGTGAGCAGATTCGGTTGTGAGGATATCCGTTGGAGAGTATCTCGAACTGCTGCAAAGGCAACGCAAAAGATGGCAACGCACAGCAAGTGTAGGGGCAGAGCTCGGACACCAGGATGTCGGGAGTCGTCTCGGAAAGTCTTCGTGCGCGCGGTGCCTCATCGACAGCAGGCGCCTCGTTTTCGTGGCAGATGCATGCTCGACCGTTGAAAATATGGGAACGTTTTCTGATTTTACTGACAACATGCACCGAGTCTTTTTGATAGCAAGGCAAATCTGAACAACAAGCGCTACACTATTACCACTTCGTGCATTAGGCAGAACGACGGCTCCGGCTGCAAGTGAATAGATGTAGCCTTGACTCTTGACTTCCACCCCGACAGCGTAGTCGACTGGACAGAATACAACATATCGGCGGCTCGAGAACGGTGGGGCCAGAGCTGGAAGCGAACCGCTTTCCAGATTTCGCTACACGTCTGGCCATTTTGTCGTCGAATGTGCTTCGGAAGGCGGCAGTTGAGCAAGTACACACCGAGCTCAAGTGGTGCATGTGGATTCGAAGAAGGTATCCGAGGCGAGTTCTGCAGACGGTTTCAATGGCCAGCCCGAGTCACGAAGTTGACAGGCGTGAGTGAATCAAGCGCCCCGAGCTCATCCAGGTCAGCTCCATCCGGTGAATTAATTTCGGGCGAAACAGCGGGCAGCTCATTCACGCGTGGCAGCTCAAGTGATCAGCGGGAAGGTTCGAACACCACGGGCCATGTTGCCGCCACGCCCCAGCAAGCCACGAATGCCCTTTCAACCACTTCCTGTAACGACATCCAAGTTATGGCATAAAGACGCCACCGACGGACAAGGCAGCCAGCTTAAGTAGCTTTCAGCAGTCTCACTTTTTAATTTACCACCACCGCTACGATCTCAGCAAGTTTACCATGAAGATCAGCGCGCTAGCACCATACATCGCGGCAAGCTTGGCCCTATTCCTCGCAACCACCGACACCGTCAACGCACACGGACAAATGGCCAAGCCCACCCCACGACCCATCTCGCAGCAGTACAGAGACGACTGTGGAGCTCTCAGCGGCGCAGGAGACCAAGAGCTGCAGTACGCACCTGTCGAACTGCTCAGCAGCAGAGCGCAGGCCGACCGACCCGCCGCAGCCACCTTCAACATCATGAACGGATGCAGAGGAACTGTCTACGAGGCCAACAACACTGTCACGACGCTCACGACCGGCACGCCTTTCGACGTCGCGTGGGTCATCCAGGCGCCGCACCCAGGCACCATGGTACTCAGCGTCGTCAAGCCCAGCACCGACAGCACCGGCACCATCACGTACGTGTCGGTAGCGGAGTTGCTGACCGTCGACCCGTTCGCCGAGAGCTCGAGCGAGAGCACCAGCACGACGGCCATGATCCCCTCGAGCGTGACGGGGTGCGGGTCAGCCGGCGTCTGCGCGCTGCAGTTCTACTGGCACTCGGACCTGGCGAACCAGACGTACCCGACATGCGCCGACATTGTGGTGACGGGTAGCGGTGAGTCGGGCGAGCAGACTTCGACTTCTACGAAGGCCCCAGACGCAACAGCAGCGCCTTCTTCGAACTCTTCCGCCACACCAACCGCTACTGCTGCTTCCTTGACTCCATCGAGTACGGCAGTACCAAGTACTACCCCACCCACAATGTCTGATGTCAGCTCGCAGGCAGGGGCAGATTCCTTGACCACAGCAGATAAATGCACGCGCCGTCGACGGCGCCTTGAGGTGAAACTTAATGGAACAGACGAGTTGCAGCAACTAGGGAGCCTGCATCGGTAGTGTTATATTCCACTGAGTAATAGAAGATGGACGTGAACATGTTTGATGTGGAAACGGATAGGGATACAGCTGCCGAGCGCTTCGTGGGTCAAACGGCTGGAGGACCATGCCCTTCGTGGCCTACGAACAGAGTGCCACGAGTGTGGCACTCACGCCTGGCACCTTTTGTCCATTTGGAGATCACGCACGGCACGACATCGGACACGTACAATGCACACAAGTTATACGACACCATCCGGGTAACACCCTTCAGCTGTCTACCGTACGTGTTCATCGACTTGAGGCAGCTCGTTCCGTCGTTCGCCGACAACTTGATGCCGTCGACGCGTCTTGGCGAGTCGTGAATAGGCACACTGCAGTGTGGCGACCACTTCTCTCTGTTCGGGAGGGACCATGATAGTCGCGGAGTGCTGCACCTCGCGTTTCGATTTGAATCCGGCTGGTGGCTAGCACTGCTCGTTTATGTATGACAGCTCGGATACCCGCGGGAAGACCTTTACACGTGCCTCGACGCCATTAAGGGAAGCGGGAACATTGATCCACTCGGAGCTAGACAGAGAAACGTGCAAGCCGAATGCTGCCGGTGCGGTCCGCACCGACGGCAAAATGGATCCATTTCCGCGTGGTGCCGCTCCTGAACAATGCTGTCAGAGGCATGACTCACGGCTACCTGTTCCTCTGTGCTGTACATTTGGGCTCTGTCGGCCCGATCTCAAGATGGCGATGCGATGCGAGTTGCAGGCTGTGCCGGGGACATTCGGTCTCAGTGGTTTACACCTCCATCTTGCAATAAATGAAATCCAAAATATCCTTTAACGATACGTAACGACCTTTATTCGGAAATATCAGCTGGATCGTCGGAAGTCCGACGTAGCATGTGCTTCGACACGCTAACTGATCCGTCTTGCCGTTGCTGCCTGCCTCTCTGCCGGGGCATGCTAAATCATCTGACTGCAGTCAAATGACGCCCCATTCCCCATTTTGCAGTCAATCGGCGCGAGCTCCCCACTCTACCAGCCCCTTACGCGACGAAACATGAAGCCCGCTGTCTTCTGCACCCTGGCCGGCACGGCCATCATGATGGCCAGCACCGTGGACGCCCACGGCCAAATGCTGGTGCCGTCCTACCGCCCGATCACGGCCAAGTACCGACAGGACTGCCTGTTCGGCCTCAAAGGTGCCGGCAACGACGAGCTGCAGTGGGCCCCCATTGAGAACCTGAGCCAACGTGGCCAGGCCGATCAGCCGGCGGCCAAGACTTTCGACATGTACAACGGCTGCCGCGGCCTCGTGTACGAGTCCGGCAACAACGTCACGGCGCTGACGGCCGGCACGCCGTTCGAGGTCCAGTACTACATCCAGGCGCCGCACCCGGGCGTCATGAAGCTGAGCATCGTCAAGCCCAGCACCGACTCGGACGGCAAGATCACGTACAAGGCCGACACGCAGGTCGGCTCCTACAGCGACTTCGCTACGTCGTCCGGCACCTTCACCGTCTCGGCCACCATCCCCACCACCGTGACGGGCTGTGAGAGCGCCGGCGACTGCGCCCTGCAGTTCCTCTGGCACTCGGACATCGCCAACCAGACGTACCCGACGTGCGCCGACATCACCATCTCCGGCAGCGGCGCCGGTACCTCCACCTCCACCTCCAAGACCACCACCGTGGCTCCGTCGGTGGATTCGTCCTCGTCGGGCGAGACCACTCAGACCACCACTGCCCCGAAGGCGACCACCGCTGCCCCTGCTGCCGCTGCTACTGAGACCACGGACGACACGGAAGCGGCAGGCGAGGCCAGCTACACTGCCGACAGCACCGAAGCATCGGCGACGGACGCCTCGGCTGATGACACTACGCAGGCGTCGGGTGACGACTCTACCACGCCCACCTCCACGGACGCGTCGGGCGATGACTCCACGACGCCTGCCGCGACGGACGCTCCGACTACCACCGATGCCCCCGCCACGGACGCTCCGGAGGTGACGCCGGCGCCTGAGACGGACTCGACCAAGTGCTCAGTGCGTCGCGTTCGCCGCGTCCGCCAGTAGATGAGTGAATAACTCAATGGCCACTTAGAGAGGGTCCGAGAGCTCTATGAGTGTTAGTGTTGTTGTCGTGTCCTAAGTGAAGAAAGCGATTGAAAGCTTTGCCGAAATACATGTGTGAACTATCGTTGATCAGCCATTGTCCGGTACGTGCCCTCCTCTTCATCTACGACAGGTTGACTCAAGTGTTGCTCTCTGCTTCGAATCAATCGCCAACATGAAGCGACAAAAACAGCAGTCGTGCTGTCCTCATCCTCCTTTAGTCTACTATTTGTAGTAGTTCGTTAGACTCACGAATACGCTCACGTCAGCTCACCCTCAACTTCCACATCCTTTGCACGGAGAAGCGTAGCAGCATCCAGCAGTATCTTCGACTGCTAATAAATGCCGCCCTTACCCCCCAACTAGAACGTGTCGCTCGCTTCAACGCACGTGCTCGACAGACACCCTCGCATCCATTTCTACTGCCAAGATCCCACCGGAATCCAGGGCAACCACCGTACAGTACGCAGTTTTCTCTTCGTTGGACTCGAGCCTTATTCCGGACGGGGCGACATTCGCTCACATCTTCATTTCCCAATTTTCCGGCTTCAGACCTAAGCTCGCCTTCCTTCCGGGTGCCATGGTACTCTCCAACTCTTACCTTCCGTCGGTGCTAGCGGCTGCAATACTGCTGGCTACCGCAAACGGCCACGGCTACTTGACGGAGCCGGCCGTGACGTTCCTGTCCTCGTCGACCGACAACACGCAGTTCATCGCCACCATCGAGTCGTCGGCGTCCGACTTCAGTGGCACCTTCTCGGGCTCGCCGGCCGACAACACGGCCGCCTTCACCAAGGCCTTCGAGGCCAGCTCGTACACGTCGCTGAAGGAGCTCATCAACGACAAGGCCACTATCACGGTCACGGACGCCACGCTCACCTGCGGCTCGTGCTACCCGGACGAGACGGCCCAGCCGCTGCCCGACACGTACGTGGAGTGGTCGCACTCGTCCACGGAGGGCTTCAGCTCCTCGCACGCGGGCCCCTGCGAGGTGTGGTGCGACGATGTGCGAGTGTTCCAAGACGACGACTGTGCTGCCGACTATACTTCGGCCCCGGCCGAGCTGCCGTACGACCGCGACGCGTGCTTGGGCACCAGCACGCTGACCTTCTACTGGCTGGCACTGCACTCGTCGACCTGGCAGGTCTACATCAACTGCGCGCCGCTCGAGAGCATCACCTCCACGGGCGCGACGTCCAAGTACGCGGTCGGGACCAGCTCCGACACAAGCACCAGCACCACGTCCAACAGCACGAGCTCCACTACGTCGACCACATCGTCTCCTATTACGACAACGGCAACCAGCACGGCGTCGTCGGCAGCAACGTCCACTTCAACTTCAACGTCAACGACAAGCACCACGACTGCGCCGACTGCGGACACCAGCACAGCGACAACTTCTTCGACGTCAGCTCCGAGCACCACTTCGCCATCGACAGCCAGCTCGACAACGACGGCGCCGTCAACCAGCTCACCTTCGACGGCGACTACTGCCAGCTATGGCACTTCCAACCAGTGGACGTCGACCAATTCAACGGGCTCGACGAAGACGAACGGCGGATGGTCGGGCAACGGCAACAGCGACGTCCAAGCGACGACCGGAACCGTTTCGCCTAACCGGGGCACCGCCAGTGGCTGGAACAGCGCCGGCTGGGGCAACAGCTTTGGCTTCCGCCACTAAGTTCTCGTCGATAGTGCCCGCAAACTTGCGTTGCGTGTCAGTTCATGGATTGGTATCTGCCGTAGTAGCGTAGCTAGCGTATTAACCGCCTAAGCCTTAGCCGAAGCCTTGTCGTCATGCACACGTATCATACATTCATGTCCAACTCGGTGAGACCGAGATCTTGTACGGACGCGAAAACCCATTCGCGATCGGTGAGCAGATCCGGGCATGGATTCCTGTCCTGCCACCGGATCAGAGCGTTATCTTCGCGACATGTTCCTGAGCAGCGGACGGCAATGCCAGCGCTGCTGCGGGGCTACTGCAGCTGGTGTCGCGGAGAGCACGAAGCCTTTGCACTTGTAAAGGCAACCGCGCCGTAAAGGAAAAACGCCACGAGAGACTGCGAGGAAGGAGGCCACAGGAAGATCGCCCGTGCGTTGCACCAGTCGATAGCGTTGAACACCTGGAGGGCAGTGCAAGTGTTCGGGACCTGATCCTTCACTTTAGACGTGATCGACCAACGGTTAGAACGAGTTCGGATAGCAAAACCATTCATCAATTGGCGCTGTCCTGCACAGGTTGACAAGAGGACGATATGAAGACATCACCCGTTGGTTTGACGACGCTCTTGCTACTCGCCGCCCAGCGTGTGTCTGGCCATGGCTACCTGGTTCGGCCCCTGGCCAAGTTCATCAGCCCCAACATCGACAAGACCCAGTACTTATCGACCATCGACAGCTACAAGCTCTTCCCCGACGGGACGTTCAACACGGACCCAACGATCAATGTCGAGTCCTTCGTCGAGAACTTCAAGAAGTCGAAGTACAAGAGCGTCAAGGCGATGATCGAAGACAACCAGGTGCTGGTCTCAAAAGACGCCACAGCCTCTTGCGGGTTCTCCGACCCAGCACAAACCAGCTACGGTGCGCTCAACGACACCATTTACTGGGGCAGGAACGACGACCTAACGCTAGACGAAGGCTTCGTGCACATGGGCCCTTGCGAGACCTGGTGTGATGACAACCGATCCCAGCAAGACATGAACTGCCAGGTGACGTATACCCCTGCGTCGGGCAAGGGGGCTGCCCCAGTCCCGATCGACAACTCCGTCTGCAAGAATGCGAAGCGTCTCACCTTCTACTGGGTTGCTATGCATGGCGCGACCTGGCAAGTTTACAGTAAGTGTTGCTCCTTCCTAGTTGTGCTGACGAATTGGAAGCTAATTATCCGTCTCCATTGTTGTGTTATGTAGTCAACTGCGTCAACATCAACGGAGGCACTGGCGGGGCATCCAAATCGGACTCGAAAACGGCAGCGACAACTAGCACTACGACATCGCCTTCGACGTCGAATACTACCCCAACGGCGGCTACAGCCACCACTTCAAGTAGTGATGAGGAGGACGCCACCGACGCAACTGAAGCTGCAGCGACTACTGCTACTCCTACGTCTACAACTGAGACCCCTGCCGTGACTCCTGCGACGGAGGAGAGCAGCACAGCAGGTGAGGCCTCGACGACGACTGGAAAATGCAACGTTCGACGCCGCATGCGCGGCTGAGTGGACGAGTAGTGCTGCAATATGAGTTTGTTCGTTATGTTTCAACTGAAAAGGAGTTAGATGTTGAGTGTAACTTGTTCACCAGAAAAATAAGATGTATGAACCGAATGAATATATGTTGGCCCTAGCTGCGGAGGAAACTTTGGAGGTGGCGTAGAATCGGAGGTCGCGTCAAGAACAGAAGAGGGATCTGTCTTCAGCTAACTGCACGCGTGTGCGCACAACCTCTTCAAACCCGTGCTGGAGACGTTGAAGGCAAAAACCGACATCACCTTCCTGCGAAAGGAAAAGCGAGGGGGGCCATCACTACAAGTGAGCACCACGTTTATTGAGGCACCATTGCCCTCTTATACATTCATCACGCTCCCTTGGAGGGATATGTGTTATATATTGCGAATCTCCAAAGCTTGCTTCACTGTAGTCGAACACTGCGATCGAATAGTACTAACTTCGTTTTATATTGAACATCGAACGCACGAACTCGACGATTAACACGTAGACATCTACAGCAACTTGCCTATCAACTCATCGTTTACTTGCGGCGACGAGAGCACTTTCCCCCACTTGTGCCCGCATCAGTCTGCGAAGTGGGCTCCGTTACCGTGGGGGTGGCCGAAGTTACCGTCGGGGTCGCTGGTGTCGCCTCCGGCGTTTCAACAGCATCAGAAGCGTCTGTGGTGGGTGTCTCCGGAGCATCCGTCGTCGGGGTAGTTTCAGCCGAACCATCGATCGATTCATCGGTCGACGCCTCGGATGCCTCATTAGCAACGGCGGGGGCATCGGTTGTAGTAGTCGTGGGGGTAGCAGCGCTCGGAGTCTTCGCCGATTCAGTGTCACTGGTGGTACCGTTCACCTTGCCCGTGAGGGGCACACAGTTCAGGTAAAGCTGCCACGGGAGTCCGTGCAATGCGATCCAGTACGACTGGATCATGGACGCACCAGCACAAACATCGACGTCATACGGAAGCTTGGCCGGGACCTCGGGGTAGTGCAGAGCACAATTGTCGTCTTCAAAGGCGAGCTTGTCGTCGCACCACACCTCGCAGGGTCCTTGGTGGGAGTAGCCGAAGTCCTTCCACTCCACTTGGGCCGGCAAGTCACGCGCCGTGCCGTTGGCGAGCGAGAAGCCGCACTCGGCCGTGGCCTTGCCGAACGGGCTCAGCGACTGAAGCACCATCGTCTTGTCCGCCAGGTCCTTGAGCGACGTGTACTTGCTCGCGTTGAACGCCGTCCAGTACGCTTCGGTGTTGCCCTCGGGAGTTCCGCCGTACGACATGCCGTCCGGAACCGGCAGGTAGTCCTGGCCGTCAATGAGGCCGGCATAGTTGGTAGTAGGGTATCCAACCGACCAAGTCGGCATGGGGTCGGTCATGTAGCTGTGGGCGTTGGCGCCGGCAGCCAGCACAGACGCGGCCACCGCCAGAGCAGCGAACGAGGATGAAACCATTGAGAACGAAGTGGTGAAGCGACGAGAGAATTCCGAAATGAACAGCGCTGATCAACAAGCGGACTCGGCCCGGCCGCAGCAAGACCAGAAGGAGCTTCGCACCACTTGAACACTTTGAGCTGTTCGTGAGTCCCTCTCGGCCCTTTTGTGAACTTTTTAGTCGCGGGTGATCCGCGGGTAGCGGGGAGTGGTTCGAGGCTTTGCCGGCGGGACGTCACTGCACTCAAAAGTTGCGCAACCCGGTGCTGCGTGGATCGTGCAAATCGGCACCGGGTTCCTCTGGTCGGCGACACCAGAGACGAAGCGCACTTCGACTTCAGACCCCGCAGAGTGATGCAGCTCATCAGCTGGAAAAGCTGAAGACTCGCCGACCTGGTCCGCGTGCGTTTCCGCGATGACCTTGGGGCTGATCCCGGTGTCGCTGGACTCCACGAGCCTCGCGCCGCCATGTATCCGACGGCTGGGCGCCACATTGGCAGGTGAGGTTTGCTTGATAAGCTTCCAGGGCACCGGCTGGGGTCTTTTTATCAGCCTGTGCAGGTGTCAAAGCTGACAGTCTCAACCTCCTTCGCGCACAGCGAGCGCGATGTGCGACTTGCTAAGGGGAGCCGGTTGAAGCCCCTCTACGGTTGGTAGAGGAGCTCTTCCCCTGCACGAAGCACGCTGGGTGTTACCTCCAAGCTGGAACGCGGGAATGGAGCTCATCCGTCGAGGGGCGACCACTGCTTCTACGTCAACGGTCAGGACGTTGACGCGACTCGGGATTGTAATCCGCACCAAACCCACCAGACGACTTGGCCGCTCTAATATGGCGGATGCCGTGTGGCGTAGTCAGCAGCAGTGTTACGTGTAGCCTCACCCGTAGCTCATGAGCCGCGCTGGCTGATGAAGATGTCGTTGTAGAAGGTGTTGCCGTCCTCGAAGTATTCCTTGGGCTTCACCTTGACAGGCAGAACTCGCGCTGGACCTTACCGGTATAGGCCTCGCTAAGCTTCGGGGCGGCTTTCTGGCAGGGCTCGGACTCGGTGAAGAGTCGACTTCTTGATGTTAACGAGCTTGGCAAGCTTCCGGGTGCTCAGTTTCGCCTGCTTCGGCGTCAGGTTGCTGATCACTTGAGCGATGGCGGCGGGTGTGTGCTGTTGGAGCGAAGCGCGGCCACGCGGCGGGGACTTCTCCCCGAGTCTCTCGCACCGCAGCGCTCTGTGCACCGTCCTCGCCTTGCAGCCATTCTTCTCGGCGATGGCCTCGATGTCGGGCTCTTCGCAATGCCGCCCCTCCGTGTGCAGCATGATCTTGGCGTCCGCACGGATGTCCTCGTGCACCTCGTGCGTCGTCTTCTTCCTTTTCGCCTCCTTGTCCTTCTCCAGGGCGGCCTTCCTCTTCCAGCAGCGACCGTGGCGTCTCGCTCGAATGTTGTCTTTGATATGCGACCGCTCAGGATCTGGTGATCTCCCCGCAACATTGCTGCAACGTTGGTGCAACCTTCTTGAACTCACGAGTTAGCTGCAGTACATGTATGCCGAACGAGAATCACTTCCCCGACTCCTTCTCCTTTACTGTAGCGACGCGCAGAAGTACAAACTGGAGTTGGAGTGCTACTAAGCTTCAGAAACAGGCAAGTACACTTCATCAAGTCTTGAAGCGAAGCCATAATGACCAGCGAGCTCGATGCCGAGTTGTGCTGGTTCGAAACCTCGCGCTCGGCACCTAACCAGAGTGTCCGCTCTTGAAGGTCGTTACCGGGATTGGTCTACCGGCACCATTTCTAGTTGAATAAAAGTGGTGTCGTGCGGATAGCCCGCGTTTGGGTGTATGTACATGTTGCACGATCATCTGCAAAGGGCTTAAAGGGTTAAGCCTTTCGATGCTGGCACATCTAGTATTTACAGAATCTGCGGTCTCCTCGACTGTCGTGATTGGGTTGAGAAGGATGTCCTGGCTCAAAAGTTCGTCAGCAACAACTAGACCATATCTTGGGATCTGCACCTACCAACCAAATAGGGGAAAACGGTTACACCGGTATCTTGCATCTAATTCACTACACATACATGCAGCTGTCGGCTTTGCGTTAACGAATCGATTGCGTACACACTACTGAGAAGCATCTAACGAGAGCTTCGTCCGCTGACCCGCCGATTTAGTCACGGCGGTGGCGACGAACCGAGCACTTGTCCGACGTGGTGGCAGCACTCGTCGCAGGGGCCGTCGTCACTGCAGTGTCGGCTTCGTCCGACGCAGTAGTTGAGGTGGGTGAGGTTGTAGTTTCAGTGGAAGTAGCAGCAGTATGATCCGAACTGGCAGAAGCCGATGCGTCTTTCGACGTAGCGTAGTCATTCGTGAAGCTGGCCTCAGCCGCCGTAGATGCGCTCGAGCTAGTCGTCGTGGTCGTCGTTGTGGTCGACTCGTCATCATCCGCTGAAGCGTCCACCGAGCTGCTGAAGTCTCCAGTCAGCGGCGCGCAGTTGGTGTACACTCGCCAGGGGAGAGCATGGGAGCGCCAGCCAAACGGACGTCAGCATCGAAGCGCCTTTGCACTTGCTGACGTCGTACGGAAGCTTAGCGGGGAAGCCGGTGTAATCGAGAGCGGCATACCAGTCTTTGAAAACGAGAGTGTCGTCGCACCACACTTCAATAGGGCCTTCGTGCGAGGACGTTAGTTGATTCCATTCAACCTGCTCCGGCAGGTCTCGAGCCGTGCCGTTGGCCAACGAGAATCCGCATTCCGCCGTGGCCGTGCCGAACGTCGCCATCGTTTGCAGCACCTGCGTCTCCTTGGCGAACTCGAGCAGCGACGTGTAGTTGCTGGCGTTGAAGGCCGTCCAGTAGGCCTCCGTGTTATCGTACGGGTCGGTCGAGTATGACATTCCGTCGGGGACAGGAAGGTAGGTGTCGCCCTCGATCAGTCCCGAAGGGCTGTTGGTGCTCCACGACACCGGCCAGGTCGGGAGCGGCAAGATCATGTTGCTGTGAGCGTTTACAGAAGCGGCTAGTCCAGCGACGGCCAGAATGACGTGGCTCACGGATGGAGAGGCGACCATTTGTCTGAAGTCGGAGCTTGCGGGCTGCTGGGCACTTGAGCTGATGCGCGAAAAACTGAAAGTGAGTTAGGATGCAGCGCTTGTGTGCGGGGGATGCCTTGGCACTGCTAGACCAGATTGCTCTGGTGGATGACAGTTCATTGTCAAAACTCTAGCCGTGCGTGGCATCTCGGTGAGCTGCTGAGCACCAGTGGAGCATACTCTTTCTCTCTCACCTACTATGATTCGCCTTCAACACGGAGTGCATTTTGGTGCATCATCTGGAAGCGAGTCGGCTCACATCCGATCAAGCGCTTTGACGCTACTGTGGCTGCTATTCATTTTTATCACGGCCACCTCACGACTTGGTGACGTCTACTGCAGCTTGCAACTTCGATCATTATGTTCTACCAATACATTTTTCGACCAACAGAATCTAACGGTCCCTTAGAAAAAATAACCCTTAGTTTTGTGAGGCGAAATCTGGTCGAGTCAACTTTTTGATAACATAAAAGGAAACATGTGTACTGCAAATTGTGCACGTTTGAGTCGACATGTGCTCGATGCTTACATTACTTAAAGGTACTGGTGGCCTCAACGGCAAGCAGTGGCTCGAGTATGAAAATGAAAAACTCTGTTTTTACAATATTAATAATAGTATTGTACGCACCCCAAGAAGTAAAGGACACCCCCAGCATCTGCAGCGCTACATGTATGAAAGCCGTCATGTTTGATGCTTACTTTTAAGTAAGCATCAAACATACTTAAAAGTATGCTGCCGCGTTTTGCTGAGACCAGCCACTTCACCTCAGAAACAGCTGTGGCTGAAGATCGCGACTTGACTTCAATCCTGAAGTCGACTGGCCCAATCGTGGTCGCCTGACGGTCCCTTGGTAAAGGAGGGAGTTCTGCGTTCCAACGCGAGTCTCCAGTGGCCCCAACAGAGTCATCGACTTCGTGCGCAGGAATCTTTGCTTGGGGGCAGGTTGAGCTGTCGGTTGGAATGGTAGAGCAGGTTTCAACACCATGTCATTTATTATTTATTATTTATTTATATTGCCGTTTGCAGATATTTTGGCCAACGTATGCTTATTATCTCATTAATAATCTCTATTTGAGTCTAGCAAGCTCCTAATTAAGACCTAGGTCTGATTTATATATATCGCCAGTACAGGTCTAAGATGCAAGGTTGGGGTCTGTTTCAGGCTTTGCTACGACTTGGAAACGCAGAAATGCCATTCTAGACGGGCCAAACCGAGTTTCTGGGCCTAAAAGTGGCCCCCACCATAGCATAAAGCTAAATCAGCCCTCGCCTATCTCGTGCCCACTCATATTAAGAGACAGGCGTGGCCTATTTTAGAGGTCTATTTTAGAGGGCAAAGTATTGGCATGTATTCGCATGTCGTGTATTAAGTCTTCTCGTTTCTACTTGAACCACCAGCACAGTCACCGCGTTTCTTACGTGCATAACAATTGACAGCTATCAAGTGCACGCGCACCCTTGGTCATCCACCACATGCTGCGAGACCACACCGCCAGAAAGCAGGCGGTGTCCACAGTTGAACACTTCACGACCAGCGCAGCAGTCACACCCAACCCCCCAGATTCTCGCGGCATGGCCATGATGCAGATCGTTCCGGTTGTACGGATATGTGTACAACAGTAGTAGGTACAGTAGCAGCTTCGTCGTGGGGGGGGGGGGGGTACGTCGATCATCAAGTTTTGCTCTGTACTCATGTACTCAACACCAAGTTACGCATCTAGAAAACACACCTACAATCCTGCAAGCACTAATGCTCCCTTGCTCAGCTCTGTGGCGAAGTTTAGCCGCGGCGACGCGAGCACTTTGCTGATCTGGTCGATGTTGTCGCGGTCGACGTAGTTGCTGGCGCCTCCGTCTCCGCCTCTGTCGAGGTGGCTGACTCTGTAGAAGTAGAGGCCGCAGTCGTCTCCGTCTCCTCTGAGGAAGCCGACGTCGTGTCATAGTCAGCAGCAGTACTAGCCTCCTCCGAAGCTTGGTCAACCGTGTTGGATGCCTCCGTTGATGACGAGGATGACGCAGTAGGAGCAGCAGTAGTGGCAGTAGTTGTCGAGCTTGCAGTCGTCGTCGAAGTTGAAGTCGAAGACGAAGTCGAGGATGTCGAGTCGCTACTAGTCGACGTAGCTCCGGTCAGCGGCGCGCAGTTGGTAAAAACTTGCCATGGAGGCGAGTGCAGCGCCATCCAGATTGTAGTCAGCCTTGACTTCCCCTCGCAAGCAGCCTTGTCGTACGGGAATGTAGCTGGACTGCCCGGGTAGTTGACCGCAGCATTCTGGTCCGAGAATGCGAGCACATCGTCGCACCATATTTCTAAAGGACCATCGTGGCCTTCCGTAAGCTTGTCCCATTCAACTTGGTCAGGCAAGTCGCGCGCCGTGCCGTTGGTCCAGGAGAATCCGCTCTCGATCGTGGCTGTGCCGTAAAGCGAGTCGGTGTTGACCACCTCGTTCTTCCACACGAGGTCCTTGAGCGACGTGTAGCTGCTCGCGTTGAAGGCCGTCCAGTACGCCTCCGTGTTGGACAGCGGGTCTCCCTCGTAGCCCATTCCTTCGGGCGCTGGCAGGACGTTGGAGCTGTCGACTGTTCCTGCCGGACTGTTGGTGCCTTCCTCGAAGACCCACGTGGGCTTAGGCAGCGACATCTTGCTGTGTGCGCTGGCCGAGGCGGCCAAGAGTGCCACCACCAGCCCAGCAACTCGGACGGAGGCGATCACCATCTTGGCTTGAGTCTTCGTCTAACGGAAGACTGGAGATCTGCAAAGTGAGAAGATTGACCCCTGGCCGGCGGACTCCGCCGCGGAGTGCATGGGGACAAGCGGATCAGGCGCCCGAAGCGGAGGGGCATGACGACAGCCTACGGCTGGGACTCAGGAGCGGTCCTCGATGTGAACGGAGTGACAGGCGCGCGTGCAAGACGTTCACAAGTCGAGCAGCTCCTTCCTTCACGCACATGACAGGTGATCTTCGGTGCAGATGGATTTGTAGCGAGCACACCTTGTGTACCGTACATAAATAGTAGGATCACGTGACGATTTGAGATTTGTCTCGCGACCACTTTGACCACATTTGATCACATTCGACCACATTTGACCACAATGTTGTCTCGATGGTATGTATGTCTCGATGCTGGTGGAAAAACAGATGAGTAAAGGGCCTGTCCCAGGGGGGGGGGGCGCATGCTATGAAAGTTAGATTTTTATTGGTATACGCTAAAGAACTCTGTTATCGTACGAGTAGTATTCTTCTTCGCTAGCAAACACGCAGGATTTTGAGACCCTTCACCGCACTTTAAGTGCTTCTGGCGGCAGCTCGAACACGAAGTCGCCTTGCTAGCTGGAGCGAGAGGTGGAGCAATGCTGTCAGATATCTCGTTGCCGCTACTCGCTGGCTTGGGGCCATTTTGTCTGCTGTTCGACGTCGTTTAAGACGGCAGCGTAGTTGATTATCCGTGAGGTTCGCGTCAGGGTAATATTTCTTCAGCTCCTGCTGCAGCAATATATATTTTCCACGAGTATACACCAGCGAATCAGACAGTTTACGCAACTCAGCCAAGTGCTCTGGTGCGATAGTAGATGGTCGAGGCCGTTTTGCTGGAACACTTGATTGTCCTGCATCTTCACCAATCCCAACAGTGTCACGACGAATATCCAGCGGTTGTAGTCTTGCTGGAGGTGCGTCGTCTGCATTTCCGCTAGTTGTAGTGGTCGAAGCATCGATGTCATCGTTCGCTGCAGTTTCTTGATCTGTAAGTAGAGTAATTAATGGCTCGGCTCGTTTTTCTTCTTCATCACGGGCTGGACAAGATAATGGAGCGTCTGTGGGGTTCGTGACCATCGCTAGTTTCCTCTTCTTACGGTTTTGGGCCGCCTTCAGCGCTTCCCAGCGCTTCTCCCGCACCGATTCATCACGTTGACCAATTCCAGCGCAGACACAACTTGCAAAGTCGTAGATACGGTGGGATAATCGTTTACGAGCTGTGCCGGCCTTGAACTTTCGCAGAATCTTGAAGACATCGCGCATCAAATCAGCCTCGCAGTCTATCGGTGAACGCAAAACCAGGGAAACAGCTTCTTGAGGATCAAAATGGAATGATTTTGCTTGTTTTCGGGCGGAGCTTGTACTTTCAGGATCAGCATCAAGTGATTTAATTTTTGAGACCATCGTAGCATAGCTCCGCTGTTGTAGCCGTATTTTAGGGTTCGTGTTGTTGCAAACAACAATATTGAACGTCATCGTTGTTATCATTTCACACGTGCACCATTCACGCTTACTAGCAGCCTGCTCGCTGCGCAGCTGCCTGAGCAGCTCGTGTTCCTCCGTAGAGAAGCCCTGGTCGCCTTCACACTCGGTACTTGCCAGTCGAATAGAGTTAAAAAACTCGTCACGCTTCAGCTTGGCCGATTGGAGTAACGGCACTTTTCAACAGCAGTTCCGCTACTGTTGAGCGGTGTTGCCGGGAGCGATTAAGATTCCCTTCGAGATATGTTGTGTTCACTCTTGCACTTAGAAATACCTGTGCTCAGGAGTCAAAGTCAAAGTCCCGCTCGGTCTCCGTGGGGGTACAAGCGGCGAAGAGAAAAGCTGCATCACATACTCCATCTGAGGCGAAGTAGGGACCATCGTTCCACAGAGTAATGCAGTATGGCCCACCGACATCAAATCAACGCCATTCATGGGGGATTGCGCCCGAACTTAGCACCGATAGACAAATTATGCTTGACGATAAACCAATCTAAGATCCGCAAGCCAACATCAATGGATACATTTCTGGTAAGCAGGTTTTTTGAGGAAGAGTGAAAGCCCTCAAGTTGGCTAGTAGATACCACGTGAACTCGATGACCGCCTTCCTCGTTAGTGTTTGAGCCCACGTACAACTCGCCACGCTGAATCTGCTCCAAATTACTCTGACACGACCCTTTCCAATCTTTCAGGCTGCACGATACACTTGAGCGCAAAACACCGCTGACTACAGTTTGAAATTGAAGAGCCATTTCAGCAGTAGGGCGCAATTCACGATCCACATTTTAGATCGCACGGGAGAGTTCCTTTGAAATTCGTTTGCTGGTGACCGGTGCCTTTATTTTTTCAGTGATGCGAGTTATCACGTGAAAGGGGTCCTGTTTTGTGACCACCTCGCTACCAATCACTTCTGTGACCATTTTCTTGACAGCCGACGCGTTATCCGACACAACTACATGATCCAGGTCATCCCCACAAGGCACACGAAACTGCGACTTCACATGTTGAAGCAAGGCTCGTGTTTCTTCCTTGTTTTCAGACCTGGTCGGCCGCCGCCCAATAATCTGCCCAATTTCATTCTGGAACAGCAAAAGCATTTTCGCATCTTTGAGAGATTCACGTTGCCCCTTGGCCTTCCACAGCTTTAGCCGCTTGCAGAACTTGACAGAGTGATCCATTCTCATGACCCTCCTTACAACACAGTCTTTCATCACTTTTTCACACAGCGACCCGTACAGCTCTGTAGCGTGGAGCCATGCCGTCGTAAGCGTGTGATTGTCAACAACTTTGTTTTGATCTGCATACTGATCCTCTGATATTGGAGTGGGGGCCAGATAGGTGAAGCAACGCTCGTGGTTTCGCTTGATACCACTGGAAAACAGACCCAAAAGCTTGTAGTAGCGCTGTTTGCGCCTACGCTCCATATTGGCCATGGTACGTTGCAACCCATCCTGCGCGGTAATACCGTCATGAACCATCTCCATGAGTGAGTTCGAGAACACTCGCTTTTGGCTCAGAACAAATGGAAAGTGAAAGTCATATCGGACCATTGTGCAAAGTAATCCGAGCTCACAATGGGAAAAATATGATCCTGTTACAGCGCACCTACACTTCACAAATACCAGGTCGCACTTGCACTCCACAGATTCCACCACACGACGGCAATAGTCTTTCACCTTCGGATTGCAGTTGCAGTCTCGGCTGATGCACGACGGCAGACCTTTGCCTCCTCGATACTCCGGGATCCACACGAACAACGGACGTGAAAACAGCCGCGACAACTGCATGTCATCCACCTTTTCCTCAGGATAAACTAGACGGGGAGGGAATGAGCGCCGTCCAACCGCCTCGACCACTGCTGCCTTGTTATCATTGCGCGCTGCTGACTAGGCCATGCCTACTGCGAACTCCTCAGCTACAAGTTCTCGGTAAATAAAGGGAAAACGGCTGCGCCCTCCGGGGCTGCGGCCGGAGTTCGGAGATCTCACCTAAATTTATCGGAGTTCGGGAGCCTGTCCGCCCCCGAATCTCCCATAAACCGTCGAGGCACCACCTCTATTCCTCTCTCTCTGGTCCCGACCACCGGTGCAATACCCTGTAGTTTGCAACGGGGAGGAGTTAAATGCACCGAGCCGGAGTAACGTGTACCCGGCAAAGGGATCGCGGTGGTTCCCGCTTGCTGGCGGGGATGGATTGCAAGATGTGCTGTGGTACGGTACGGTACTCCCAGCTTCGTCAACTCTTTGTTGTAAATGTGAAAATGCATCGCGGTGGCAGGAGTCCTGCCCATTGGAGCCACAGTGACCATGCCTGTGCGTTCCAGCGGTTCTTTGGTGTCCGAAGCTTATAGCTACTACATGTAGCCGCGTGCCTTTCGTATCTGCGGGTGGAAATGCACGACTTCCGTTAATCACTGAAGCCTCGCTACTAAACGATTCAAGGCATATCGATCCGGGTTAGTCGAACCGCACCACCAACTCGCACGTGGCTTTGGCACAAGTCTCGATTTCAATGCAAAATGGAATTCAAATTTGTATTCCGTTTCGCTCTAAGAAAAAAGACAAAAAACATTGACGTACACACGGCACTGCACCAAACCTACTGACTAATAAATGTCAGCGACACACGGACGGTTGATGAGGTAGAGGCATACTTAGTGGCGACGACGACGAACCGAGCACTTGTCCGTCGACGGAGCGGTGGTCGTGGCAGGAGCCTCCGTCTCGGCAGCTTCTTCATCCGTGCTGGCCTCGTCACCCGTTTCGGACTCGTCTTCCGCGCTAGCCTCCGTCGAAGCGGTCGTCTGGGTGGTGGTATCTTCGGTGGGAGTAGCCGTCGTTGCAGTCGGAGCCGTAGTCTTGGTAGCCGCAGTAGGAGTGGCCGTGGTAACGGCCGGAGTTTTCGTCGTGCTCTCCGCGGTGCTCGAGTTGGAGGACGCCGACGCTCCGGTCAAGGGAGCGCAGTTGGTGTACACTTGCCAGGGCGTCGTGTGGAGAGCAATCCAGTAGCTGGTCAGGACAGCTGCGCCCTCGCACTTGGAGTTGTCGTAGGGAAGATTGGCAGGCGTGTCGGGGTAGTCGACGGCAGCATTCCAGTCCTCGATATCACCCCCCTTGATTCGAGCAAAACCTTCCGCTTGCTCTAGTAGGATACCTGTTACAGCCAGGATTTTCGCAGCGCTTACCGCCTCCATGTTTCCTGCAGAGACCTCCCAGTTGAGCGCCAGTTGTACAGCCAGGGTGCTGGCATCGAGGCCCTCCCCCGTGTCGTTTGCAAAAATCCCCGCCATGGGCAGACATAGTGCAGCCGGGTTCGCTGCATGGTGTCCCGCCGCCGTGGCTCCTGCAGAGACCCTTGCTCTCGGGAAACTTCGTGCAGCCAGGGTGTTGACAATGTGGCCCACCTCCATGATGACCGCATAACCCTCGCGCTTGAATTATTCTGTTGCAGTCAGGCTTGCTGCATCTTTTCCCGCCTCCATGTCGGGCACAGAATCCCCCGCCCCGATCGTAATTCGTACAGTCATGATGCTTACATTGTCTGCCACCGCCATGACTCTTGCAGAGGCCCTTACTTTGGGGGTCTTTGTACAGCCGGCGTGATTGCAGGTTTTTCCGCCCCCTCCATGTCGAAAGCAAACCTCCTTGCCTGACAAGGCACTTGACGTACAGCCAGGGTGATTACATCGTCTACCACCGCCATGACTTACGCAGAACCCCCCTTTGAGAGCAAACTTCGAGCATTCACGGTGGTGGCACCGATATCCGCCACCATGTCCGGTACAACCCCCCCCTCTCTGAGCGCCCTTCTCACAACCAGGGTGCTCGCATCGTTTGCCCCCACCGTGTCCAATACAAAACCCCACGCACGCGTTTTTTATTGCAACCGGAGAACGCGCACTTCTGAATTTTGCGCTTCTTCCGACGTGGATCAGCACTCTGCGCCTCCTCTAGAAGACGGACAAAGGATAGCCGAGCGGGGTCTGTATCCTGCGTGTCCTCGAGGCCAAGCTCCGGGTTCGGGTCTGCATTTTCGTTCGTCTCCGTCTCCGGCTCGCCCGCCTGTGTCTCCTGTGTGGCCTCGGTGTTCGCGCCCTGCGTGATCTCAGTGCTGGTGTCCTGCGTGCCGGTCTCGGCGCTCTGCGTCTCCTGCGTCTCCTGCGTGTTCGTGGTCGAGACGGGGGCATCGCCCGTCGTGGGCTCGCTGGAGAAGGGGTTGCCCTTCTCCTTGGGCTTCAGGTCCTTCTCCGGGTCGGTCACATCGCTGTCATTCCACAGCCAATCAAAAAGGGCCTGCGCCTCAAAAGCTGATGCAACAAAAAACAATTAGTACCGTTCTAAATATCACTTAGCAAAAAGACCACTTACATCCTGGGCCGTCGGTTTGTACCAGAATCTCGTCGTTTGTAGAGAACCCACGCCCAGTGAGATTCGGACTACCGGCGGAGGCGAAGAGAGCGTTCGGAAACAGCAGGGTGATCAGCTTGTAGTGCATGCAGTGGCGACGGTGGTGCACGGGCACTGCGGCGTTAATCATGAGCTTCACGCACGCGATGGCGTACGGGCAGCAGCGCACCCAGAACTTGTCAATCAGCACTCGTACAGGAATCCCCAACTTGTGTAGCTCGATGATCACTAATACAAATTCCAAGTCCGTGATAGCGTAGAAGGCGAAGCAGGCCGAGACCACCTCCTTGTCTTTCACCTTGGCCAGCAAGGCCGCGCGCTGGACCTTGTCGGCCTTCCTGAACTTTGTGACGGTCTCCTTCACGAGGAACGCCTCGGCCTCGGCCCACTTCCTATGGAGCGTGGACTTCTTGACGTTAATAATCTTAGCAATCTTTCTGATGCTCAGCCTCGCTCGGACGTCAGCTGGCTGAGCGCCTGGGCGATGGCGGCGGGCGTGTTCTGCGGGAACACGGGGCGACCATAGCGCTCCGGGGAGGGCTCTCCCCGCTTCTCGCGCTGCATCACCAAGGAGACTGTGCGCGGCTTGGAGCCGTTCTTGGCGGTGATGGCCTTGATGTCGGGCTTGCCGCGCTGCAGCCCCTTCTCGTGCCGCAGCACCTTGGCGTCCGCGCGGATGCTGCTGTGGACCTCGTGCGGGCCTCTTCTCCTCCACCCCCGTCTCCGGAGCGGTCCCCGCCTTCCTCTTCCCAGCAGCGACCATGTGAGCCGTTGAATCTTTTCTTTGATATGCGACTGTTCAGGATATGGCGATCTTCCCGCAACTGTTGAGCGATCTTCTCGCAACATGCAGCAACTTAAATCGAAAAAGAAGATGCAAGCCCTTTGGACACGCTGGGTCTGGCTCGCCTCAAGGTGTCCCAAAAACATTGCCGTCATAGAAAGCGCAACTCACGCGCAACTCAAAGAACTTAGTGCTACTTTACGGCGCCGACGACCGTCGATGAGGGAGAAGCCGCACTCGTTCGAAGCCGAGTCCGCCAATGTCTGCGTGTCCCACGCCAGCTCCTTGAGCGACGTGTACTTGCTGGCGTTGAACGCCGTCCAGTACGCCTTCGTGTTGGAAGCTGGGTCCGTGTTGTACGACATTCCGCTCGGGACAGGCAGCACGTTGGTGGGGTCGATGGTGCCGGACGGGCTGTTCTGGTTGTAGAACCCGTCGGGCCACGTCGGCAGCGGCAGCGTCATCTTGTTGTGCGCCTCGGTGGTGGCCGCCAGCACGGCGGCAGCAACGGCAGCAGTCTTGAGGAGTGTGGCGACCATGGTTCGCTGTCAGAGGGGTGCTAGCGCGTGGAGGTGGCGAGCTCGTGCTGCAAAGGCGGCGAATTCAGGAATGAACAAGATGACCGGGAGGGACGGACACTTGACCAGCCACCGAGTCCAGAGGGGCAGCGTGTCAGCGACCCCGCCCTGCTGGGGAAGGAGGGGCCGCGGGCGCTGGAAACGAGCACGCGAAGCTTCTTGATCGCTCGCTCATAGCTGGTGACGTTGGGGCAGTTGCGGTGCATCCTGGAATCCGCGATCTCGATTGGCCAGCTGGTTCCGCCGATCACAGCTGGCGCGCACCTAGAGAAAACGTCCAATGGAACCCCGCTTCTCTTACATTTTTGCCTTTCTTTTCGTGCAGCGGACAGCGAGACCAGATAACATGTTAGGATTCACTGCGACAATGTGTGTGCGGGCTTCACTCAAAATGTCGAGATATTTTAGCACGCCCAGATTTCACGCTTCATGGGGCAGTACAGTACATAGTGACTGAGATCGGGGATTTACTGCAATCCGGCTGTACTTGGAGCAGTGTTCATCTGATCTACTGCACCGACCAGCAACTGTAGATCAGGGCTCGTGTGCATCGTGCCGTGTCGGTGCGAACGCAGGTGGCACTGGTGTGCCAGCCATCAGCTGTTGTTTCGGTCTATTCAATGGCGACGTGAGCTCGTGGCGTGCTGCATTGTTTGGGTAAGGTGGCACTTCTTTTGCAGTCTTTGGTCCAAGTACATGTAAGAGTGTCTAGTATGTACATGTACATGGCAAATCCTTTGACGAATCAGCCGGAACGTAATGGCCGATGACGAGACACAAATGCCTTGCAAGTTGCAACTGGGCGGCGGCAGTTTGCAACCCCTAGCTGCTGATTTAGTAAAATAGTTACTGTAGCACTAGAAGGGAAGAGTCACAGGTACTATGCAGGGGCGACGTTTTTAATGTGTACAGCCGAGTTTGACTTTTACAAATGTGTGCGGTAGCATCTTTCCTTTAATACATGAACTGCTCTCCAGTGATTCGGTTTCATATTGAGGCACTGTGACGTTCCTTAGATATGGTGAGTAGTGGATACTTCAGTACCGTCGATGACGCTTGGTTTTGCATGCCGCACCCTAAACGATTGTATCATGCGGCCGTAATGATATTGCTTAAACTTGGCTTATAAGTACCAAGTGGAGGATGCTAAAACTTATATACCATCTCAAATGAATTCAGAAATGTCGGAGTCGCCGTTCACACTTGCCTTTGTTGAGCACAGGTTTAAAAACATACCAGAGTTATGACTTCAACAGCCAACTCTAGCACATTCAGTACATTTTAGTAGAGTGATCTGATGTTCTATTATATATATGTACTTAACGTTATCACGTGGTTGTTGACTATTTGTCCCTTAAAATATTATCTTTCATGCGTTGGCCTCTGGCTGTCGTTTTGGCGACGTAACCTTTGTAGTAAACAAGTATACTATATTGTATGGAAACGGTGCTGTAGCTTGACGAGTCACTCACTCAACAACTTGGCGCATGTGCCGCGGGGTGGGCAGTCCAGTGAGACCCCCCTCCACCCTCCACTCTCGCTGGGCCTTCTCGTCTGCCTGTAATTTAGCCGGAATATCAAGAAGTCTCTTCGACTTTTGTATTCAAGCAGCAGTATTTTGATAAACTAAGCATAGGTAGCATTATAAGTTTAGCGTCATAGACGCTAGGTACTGGCTGCACTTAATATTAACAAGTTAGTAAGTAGAACAACCTGGCGACGACGCAGGTGTCTCCAAGGTAGCTTGCAACTTCTCCACAGTGAAGAGAGTACCCCGAGGCGTTAACCGTAACATACTGTAACTCTTACACTAGCGTCACCATGAGACTGCCTTCGCTGGGAAGTACGATTCACATGCAGTGCGTCTTACCTCACAATTGCTAAGAAAAAAATGGCGAAGATTTGCTTCGTGGACGACGCAACACGAGGCACTGTGTACGTCAGTGACAATACTGATCCTCAATTCAAAAACGAAACAAAAAACTGTATTGTGTACATGGTAAGCAGAATCGGTGGTATTTCGTCATCTAGACAGTATTAAAGGTTGGATTGTACATCGAAGCACGAAGGAGCCAGGACGTTGGTAAAAACTTTATTTGACTTTGGCCGCCAAAACTCTTAAAATGATGGGTATTTCCTATTTATCAGCAGCTACTTGACGGTGTCTCGGTTGGTCGCTGAGCTCCATGTGGGCACTTCTCGATGCTCTGGACCAGTCCAGAGGTCCGGAACGGTTACACGTAGTCTAACCATTCCGCGGTTAATTTTTGCCCAACATTGCCGGAGGAGCCTAGAAAACGCTTACGACTCGTGATCCTGCGATGATATGCTCCTGTTACTAGGATTGGTTTGCGGCTACTGTAATATTCGCGGAGTCTGTGGCTGGACGAAAAGGGCTTACGCAGCTGACAGTGACTTTACAGAGCACGCCTGCATGGATACTACCTTTTCCACACAAAGCGCTGCTCGCAGCCCTCTCTTGCTCTCGTCACATCGCCAGAAGAGTTATCTGTCAGTCTTCTGAGTTCAGTCACAGGCATGTACCACATAGAGAACGGTGCGCGACGCAACAATAAGCAAATACTTGTGTGCGCACTGGGTCCTTGGGCCAAACGATATACAATCTGCCTTTGTGCTTGAAGTACCTCGACGAGTGGGCTTGTCGCCAGCAATGTTATGGAAAACGTGTTGAGTTGACAGCCGTGTGTAGCAGCACCTTTGGAAAGTTGACGAGCTCCTGCACTTTGGGCGCTTGGCTGTCGTTCAGCAGACCAAGTCCAATGTCCGGCTGGGATACCAACGCGATTTGACTTCGTTGGATGTTCCGCCAAGCAGTATTACTTGGCAAGCACACAACGGTTTGTATCGGTGCCTGGCTTTCAATCCTTCTACAACCACACGTTCTTTTCGTTTTGATCCTCAGCCTCGATGTACACGACCGCATTCTTCTCTGCGTGGCAAGTTTTTAGTATTTATTAACACCTAAGCATGCAATGGCAGCAACGACCGCACAGCGCATTATGTAGGCACGCGAACGGTGGGTCAATTGTTTTCTCTAGAGTGTCTGCTAATGGGTCCGAAAGCTCGCTCCAGCACTGTCATCTGCCAAGGTTTATCCAATCTTCAACGGATGTCGCTGTTCGTGATCCAGCAGTGGTCGATCGTGGGCTGTACAAATGTCCACAAATGCCCGTCCATGCTTGTCGGTTGACGCTTTGATGTCGTTTTACTTCAGTTTTGTATGCAAGCAGTCTTTTGGGGTCAACGGAAAGTCCGTGAGCCGGCCTCCTTCTTCGGCACCTCTACACCGAGGGCAACGCGAAATTCCTGTTGACCACATGTAGGCTACAGACTGTAAGAGACATCACTTCATTAGTGATCTGCCTCAACGCACCTTGCAGCTAAGAGATTGGAAATAGTATATTATTTTTCAATTTTGAAGAATATATTCACAGGAATGCATTCCGTCGGTGTTGCCTCTGGACTCGAGTCGGGAATGGCTCACCGTGATGAAGTTGGTTGTTGGTTGTGTTGCTCTTTACGCCGTCAATCTCCTACAGTACCTGGACTGTAGCCCTATCCGTCCATTACATTACATGTAGCAAATGTGTAAAGGACTTTCCTGCACCAGGTGGTCCGTACGAACGGGTGTATTTTTGCAAGTGCCTTTGCTGTTCGACAAGAGGCGCGTCGGTCGGGACTCCCAGCCTCAGGTTCATCCTGCTCCCATCAGGAATTCCGCTCCTGCCCCGGTATCGCATGGTCGCGGCTATTTGTGTGACGTTCACTATGCAGGGTCGGGAAAGGCTGGCCGCGAAGCGAGCGCCGAGATAATTGAACGAGGGATTTGCCCGCATCGCATTAATCCCGCAAGTTATGGGGCACGAATCGCTAAAGACTCGGCGTGGTTCATTCGCCAACTTACTCCAGTTCATCCCAAGTTACTGTCTTTGTGTTGCCTTGCGAGAGATTGAGCGAGAATTATGATGGCCCCCTTCAAGAAAAGTCTGTTCGTGTCCGCCGTGGCGGTGGCCCTGGCCACGGCCGTAGCGAGCGCGGAAGGATACAGCACCGCCGCCGTGTCGACCAACTCGGCGTACCAGGCCAAGCGAATGCTGCGACTGCAGGCCCAGGAGGTCGCGGAGGAGGAAATGGCCGACGACTCGGAGTGCGGATCCCTTGAAATGGCTGAGGACGACTCGGAGTGCGGATCGCTTGAAATGGCCGAGGACGACTCAGAGTGCGGATCCCTCGAGATGGCCGAGAGCGACGACGGCTCGAACGCTAACACACCTCCCAGCTCGGGCGGCGACACCAACACTTGGACGCAGGCCCCGAGCACCAACACTGGAGGCTCCTCCAACAACTACTGGAGCGCCGGTAGCTCCGCCAACACTTGGAACTCGGGCGGCGACACCAACACTTGGACGCAGGCCCCGAGCACCAACACTGGAGGCCCCTCCAACAACTACTGGAGCGCCGGTAGCTCCGCCAACACTTGGAACTCGGGCGGCTCCACCAACAACTGGAGCGGTGGATCGAACACTGGAAACACCGAAGGCTCGAAGCAAATTGACGACCAGAACTCGGAGAGCTCCAAGAAGGATGAGAACAAGGATGAGAACTCGGAGAGCTCGAAGAAGGATGAGAGCAAGGACGAAAATAAGGAGGAGAACAAGGACGACGGCGGAAACACCGAGAATGCTGCTGACACGAGCGTGCAGCAGCAGACCCAGGGGGATATTGGTGGCGAGTCGGACCCGGAGGTAGCTGGTGAGGCGAACCCGGAGATCGGCGGCGAAGCTGACTCGGAGTGTGGATCTCTGGCGATGGCGGAGGATGATTCCGAGTGCGGCTCGCTGCAGATGGCCGAGGATGACTCGGAGTGCGGCTCCCTCGAGATGGCCGAGGACTCGGAGTGTGGCTCGCTGGAGATGGCAGAGGATAACGGCGACAAGCAGGACTACAGCGGCTTCAAGTCGAACATCGACTTCAGCACGTTCCAGGGCACGGACGCCAACGCCGGCACCGTGTCGCCGCAATAGAGTGCTTCCCTTCCTTTTTTACGTGAGAGTAGCGTAAAACGTGACGAAAGACCAAGCGCCACTGAGCGCGCGATAAACGTTGAATGTGCGTCAGTGTACAGTATCGTTCATCTTTCTGTTGTCTTCTGCATCGTTCGCTTGGAGTGCTTGAGCGGAATATGGTGTGTTTGATGCTCGAATGGGTCGCACGCTGGTGGTACTGTCCTGTGTAGAATTTACTAGAGCGCAGCAGTGTATGATATGTGAGTCAGTGATCATTCAGAAGGGGTACTTACAGCGCTGTTGAAGCTGTTTGTCGCCGTAGTTGTGTAGTGAAATGCTGACTTTTCAATCTTCTCAAAAGCCTGGACTCGCCCTGAGCGATCGGGTGCGATAGCGGAGTCAGCGTTCCTGTCGTGTGAGCACTTGATATGAACTACCGCCGACAAAACAGAGGAGAAGCTTACACGCATGTACGGACAGCACGCAAAAAGAGCTCTTCAACTTAATTTCGGTACGACAGGGTCACTTCATCTTGGCGTCAAGCACTCTAGAGCGAGAGTAAAGGTCGTGGTTATACCCACGCCTTTTGCGTTGATGCGCTCTCTCGGTTGCTTTTAGTGGTTCGCTAGTGGGTTCAAACAATGTACAACCTTGCGATGCATACTAAAACATAGCCACAATCATCCGATCAAAGGAAAAAATAAGTTGGTAAGTTTAGAGGTAAGTTACTGTACGATGGAGCAGCAAGCGTCAGATGCAGTTTTATTTCAGAGCTTTTGTTGTTGTCTGACCGTAATGATGGGGATCCAGCGTTGACGCTCGAGTGAGTGCAGAAGATAAAGCAAACGAGGATAGCAAAAGGATTCTAGTGGTACCGAAATACACGTGGCACACATAAAAACGTGGTTGAGCTGTTGATTCGTTGTTTGTTAAAATAGGTACGTTGATTTCCTTTGCTCTTGCAGTTTTCTCCATCCTTGCCATATTATACTATTTGTAGTGGAGTGGTTTGAACTCGTGTGAGTAAAGTGTAGACTTTACGGCCCCCTGGTCCGGGCATCTTAATTATTGCCTCCTCCGCAACGTTTTTCATAACGCGAAATTCACCCCACGCACGCATAATTTGCTTGCGAACAAGTTGTATCTGCATGTTCTCCCTGTAGTAATACTCAACGTCGGCCTTCACCTTTTAGTTTAAATGAAACTGAACAGCCCTCAGGGTACATAAAGGCTTCCAGGCGCACACACTCTAGGAATTCAATGTTGGCCAAAGCCAAGAAAAACTGCTACCAGGCATCCCCACTACGTCACATGCACAACACTCGAAAAAGGGAAAGGAATACGAAAAAGTGGGGCAACCAGAGGAGTATCGCTGCCTTCAATGGTGAAATTCCAGTGTTGGAAATCAACTCTTTCGTTCAAAATCCTAAGAATCAATCAGAAAGACGCGCTGTCCGTCCGTCACAAAATCGTCACGCTTATTCACTAAGTACGGATCCTACTAAGTACGAGTAGCTGCCGAGCGCAGCGAAGGCGGCACCGTGGCGAAGGCGACCCCCTCATACGATATTGCGGGGCCGCAGGACCCGCCCCAGCCTCTGTAGTACTAACCTGACAGTGAGAGTAGTGCAGCGAGCCGACGAGGCGAGCGGAACGGGTCCGCCACTGCCGTAGTGAAGCGTAGGCAGCCTGCTCCAGTAGCGGAGCGAGCATAGCGAGTGAAGCGCCAACTAACTAAAAATCCCCGCCGCGGAGCGGCAGCGCTCGGCTAGTTCACGTCAACGGCAAGTATTAAGCTTGGTTTCATCCAGAAAGCGACTGCTGAAAAGGGGAATTGCTGTGAGTGATATTACGACATATCTCAGGTGCTGTCATCGGCTCACGTTTCGTGACGATTCCTACTTCCCCCCTTCAAACAAACCAATACTTAAGTACGCGGGTGAGCTCTGACGCATCGGATCGTGATAGATGGAAGCTACAGTAGCTCAGGTGGAAAGGAATTGACGTGTTTTCATCTGTTTTAACTTCAACTCCCTCTCCGTCCTACGCAAAAGGCACTGCGATCCAATTGTCGCGAAGCTGTACACTACAGTAGAGGCACAAACAACCTATCCCAAGTGCGCGTGGACACAACCACTTCAGGGCAATTGTACAATGGAGTAAATGCTAGAACGGCACCACGATTCCGATCATCTCCCAAATGTATCTGGAACGGTGGGTCCTGTATTGAAAATGGGATAGTCGAACATGACGCAAAGGAGAGCTTTGCCGATCACATGATCGGCTCTTCATCTAGTTAGCACTGCGCTGTTCGAAGAGGGCGCGGCGCACATCCGTACAGCCGTTCGGTGCGCGGATTGGCTGTCCATCCATTTTCATTCACAAATTTGCTTCGATCGAGAACCGCAGACAACAACTACGCGCTGAAACTCGCCAGGATGGTTTCCTTCAAGAAGAATCTACTTGTGTCCGCTGTCGTGGCGGTGCTGGCCATCGCTGCAGTGAGCGGCGAAAGCTACCAGAACTGATGACTCGGAGTGCGGCTCCCTCGAGATGGCCGAAGAAGAGAACACCGGTCGTTCTACCAACAATACGGTGGCAACACGTACAATCAAGAGGGCGGCAACACGTGGAACCAAGGCGGAGGCAGCGGCACCACGCAGGGAGGTTCGTCCAACACGTACAACCAAGATGGCGGCAACACGTGGACCCAAAACCAAGGCGGGGACAACACGTGGAATCAAGGAGGCAACACTGTCACCCCGACCACGGGTGGTTCATCCAACACGTGGAATCCGGGTGACGACATGTGGAACCAAGGTGGAGGCACTGGCACGTCGACCAACAACTGGGGCACCAACACGGGCGGAAACACGGACACCTCCCAGTTCTCCCAGGGCGGCACGCAGTCGAACATCAACTTCAACTCGTTCGAGGACCCGACCAGTGTGGGCACGGTGTCGCCGCAGTAAGTGTTGGCCGCTCTTCCGTGCTTCTTTTTACGCGAGTGTAGCGTTAGAAAGAATACTGTTTTTACCACTTTTACGTAACATTGAGTAACAACACAATGAGTTGTGTGCGAGGTAAAGCTGGGTAGAACGTCATTATTTTAATATTTCCGGCTTATTTTAATAGGCCTGTACAATATTACTACTAGGAGGAAAGCTACAGAAGAGCTGTACGAGCTGTATGGACAGCCCCGCACAGCTTAACTGCTCGAAAAAAAGGCTTGTATTATCTCAAAATCTACAGTAGTTAAACGAGGTTGTCTTCATTCTTGATCTACAACATTTCAAATCTGTCCGCAGACATTAGATGATTGGCTCCATAGAAAATGTTGTTCATTTTTTCTCGGAGCGAAGCCCCTCATTTGCAGCGTGGAGGTTTTTGTACCGCTATACAAGAACCATGCAGTCTAATACGTAACCGCTTTTAGTACTGCGAGAACTGATTGTTGTTGATATGGATGTGATTTTGTAGTATTCGTCCTACCACTGAAGGTAAGCGTTAGTAAAGGCAGCAATGGTGCTTCTCCTACGCTTACTTTCGCAGACGCTGCATCCACCTGGCAATGCGCCATCTAAACCGACCAGTATGGAAGAACAATCGTGTTCGAGTTGGTAAAACCAAACTAATCACTAAAACTCCGACTAATCTTACCGGTACTACGTACAACAGAACATACTTTATACTGTAGTATAAGTTCAAGCAGTTCTCGCGCTTCAAAATGAAAAGAATGTATCAAACTATACTCACACTTGGCTTCTGAACATCCCTAAATGTCCTCGGTACTGTACGATGTAGCAGACAAGTAAAACAAACACACGAAGAGAAAAATCCGCCTGCTTTACCCGGTTTGCTGTTCGTGATGGAAACAAACCATCTTTAGCGTGCGTACCATCTACGCATGACGCTGAAGTGCACATGTAATGGGGATCTTACGTCATGTAAAGGTTGGAGGGAGTGGTCATTTGTCTGTTCTGTTCTGGTGGTAAAGCTTGAGGCACTTATTACTGAAAAACGGGTGGCGGGGTGCTTTGGACTGCTTCAACCAACCTGGATATCAAGCAGGGGAGCATCCAACAGGACTGCCCAAGGTACGCTGGGTAGTTAGCAGATCACACTCTGCAAATGGATGCAAGTTCGAGTTGGGCTCTTTGATGCGGAATATTCGAGCACATCCTGGCGGCTACACCCTTCTTTCTCGCATCAACCACCAGAATGCAACCACTCTACAATATTGTACATGCTGGGAGCTTGGGTAAAGGTCGCTTCCGCGCTTCTGCAGACCAACTTCTGCAGATCAGCTTCCTCGCCAGCTGCTGGTTTCGACGACATGAAAGGTCTTACGTGTGTCGGCGTGCTCGTGTCGGTTCTGACGGTCTCAGTGAGACTCTCACCCAGAATCCGCTCTCCAGGTGCGTTGGGTTCTGGTTCTTTCGTAACAGTAGCTATAAACCTGGATGAGTACCAACCTGTACATGTACTAGAGTCTGCACTCGTGGTTCATTCTGATCGTGGCTGTCGCATGAAAAGCCTTTGCCGAGCCTTTCATCCTTTGCAATGCGCCTCGAAGGTTGCGTTGCAACTTGCACGCACTTTAATCATCTGGGCACCTGCTATGCCCCCCCCCTTACCTCCGGCTTGCAGAGATGTGCCAAGATTTCACGAGCAAATCCCCCCAGTCCTCTGCCTTTCATAGGAAGTTTGTATACTCCACCGATACCGAACAGATTCGAAGGATGCCTGGTAGCAACCCCTTGACTTAAGCGCAAGCTCTCAATTTCCGTTATCCGCACGTAGTCGCCGCTTACGACTCGGAGAAGTGCAAATACTGGGGACATTTGAGATGCAATACTGTCAACCTTTGAACGGCGGTTGTTATGAATACTTTTGCGGATTATTTTTAGCGAGACTTAGGCAACCTCGACGGAATACATTTTTTTTCAGTTTTTGTAGTCGAATTCACGTTGCGCTGGCGGCCCCGGCCTTGCTCAGTAAAGGACTTCTGCAGATCCAGATACCGCTCCGGAATCTGTTCTGCCCGACCCTGAGCCGAGGTTTCACGAGCATGTGTCGCCAGAGGTAGATAACATTACAGTACCCTGACGTGCCGGCATTTGGCTCTAGGATCAGTGTGGTTTCGAGGACAAACCACCGGCTCTGCTCGAGTCGGCAGGAAAGGTAGAGGTCCTCGGTTCAACTTGAGTGAACTGGAATGTGCTAGCCCGATGCTCTTTAATCTGGAGACTCTTCAGTGGAGAGTGGGCCCCGAGTTTTGACTGTTCGAATCAATTCATTCGCCAATTTACCTCGCCTATCTCGGTTAGCTCCTCTTGGGAAACAAAGCCATGTTCAAGTGTCTGCTGATCTCGGCCCTGGGCGTCAGTGCCGTCAACGCCCACGGATGGCTCACGAAACCGGCCGCAACATTTGACAGCGCGGCCGGTGACAAGTCGCAGTTTATCGCGACGATCGAGGCTTCTTCGTCGGGATTCAAGGGCACCTTCAACACCGCACCGGCGGACAACGTGGCCTCCTTTACCAAAGCTTTCGAGGCCAGCAAGTACAAGTCTCTCAAGGAGTTTATCGACGACAAGGCCAAGATCACCGTCACTGGCGCTACCCTCACCTGCGGTATTGCTGAACCCGATGCAGCTGCCCAGCCCGTTCCTGCTAAGTTGGAGTGGTCGCACTCGGACTCGGAGGGCTTTACGTCTTCGCACGAAGGCCCCTGTGAGGCCTGGTGCGATGACACGAGAGTTTTCAACGACGAGAACTGCGCGGCCAACTTCAAGACTGCTCCTGCCGAGATGCCGTACGAATCGAGCAAGTGTTCCGGGGCCAAGATGCTCACCTTCTACTGGATGGCAATGCACGGCCCGACGTGGCAGGTGTACGTGAACTGCGCCCCGCTCAGTGGGGGCGGAGCTACGACTCAGGACTCGGGCAGCACGACCACAGACTCGTCTTCTGCTAGCACCCCCACGGCTGATACCCCCACGGTCACCTCGGCCCCACAAACTTCTTCCTCCGGAAACTCCTCCCCATCGGCGACAACTGCCCCCTCAACCACGGAATCTTCCTCGAAGTCTGCGAACACCCCGCCTTCAACCACGGATTCGTCCTCCGAGTCCGCGAGCACCCCGTCGACCCCCTCTGCGGGTACCCCGACGGCTCCTTCCACGGGGGGATCTCCGTCGACCGGGACCACCCCGTCAACGTCGACGACGGCCGAGGAGTCTGACTGCGGCTCGTACGATGTCGCTGGATCCGAGTCGGACTGCGACGAGTACGATGTGGCAGGCGGAAGTGAGGATGAAGGCCAAGACACTGGCGCTCAAACGCAGCAGGGATCCACGAACACGGGCACCCAGTCCCAGACGAACACGGGCACTCAGTCACAGACGAACACGGGCACTCAGTCACAGACGAACACGGGAACTCAGCAACAGACGAACACGGGAGGGAACAACAACTACTGGCAGGGTGGCTGGGGTACCGGAACCGGAACCCAGACAGGCACGAACAACTACTGGCAGGGTGGCTGGGGTACCGGAACCGGAACCCAGACAGGCACGAACAACTACTGGCAGGGCGGCTGGGGTAACACAAACACCGGAACTGGAACCCAGGCAAACACGGGAACGGGCTCGCAGACCAGCTTCGATTTCAACACCTTCCAGGGCAAGACCGATGCCGGCACTGTGTCGCCTCAGAAGAGCATGTAGATGTTTTGGAGACTCGATTCCTCTTTTTGTTTTGCGTAGCGTAGAGCCATGTGCAGACGAAGTCGTAAACATGAAAATGTACGTATGTGTCGATGAAACTGCATTACTAGATGCGGGGTTTGTGGTACGCCTGTATTACCAGGTGCAGTAGTACAACACAACTTTCGTGCAAGAAGCTGAGTATGAGGACCATTGTCGTACTGTAATTGGGGACGAAGGCCCACTTACATTGAGTTGATCCCTCAGGGGTAGGGGAGACATCTGTACGCTTTAAAACGAACTCAAATTTTCCTTTGGTTTAAGAGACATTTGTCCCTCTATACCAAGAGGTTCAATTTATACAATCCACAAGTTGCTATAGGTTGTCCTACAAAATTCGACATCACTACCGGTTAAATACTGGTCACCTTGAAATTACCGGTATGCCCAAATCAAGGTGCGGAGCTGCGAGCGCTCATTCAGCAAGATGTGGGGCAATGCAATGCAATGATTTACGTGTTCGCGTAGCCAAATTACACCTGCGCTAGTCTCTGTTTAAAGATGTGGGGTATGAACAGTTATTGGGGACGAAGTCCCCCCCCAATAAATCATGAGACTCCGTTTTATGGAGTTTTTACGTCTCTTATATACACTCCGCTTTACTTTTTACATTAATTCTGCTAATGGGTTAGGGTCACAATTTAGAATCGCTCACATTGGACCAAAAAATGAAAAAAAATACCTCGGTTAAACAACATTTGGATTCTTATCGGAAGGTGGTATCGGAACGGATTTATCTGAGCTGAACCGACGTCACTATCTATAGATGCCATAAAACCAGAGGGTCGAAGTTATGAAACAGCAAATTCGACCGTTAGTATATAGGACATCAGAAATAGACTTAAACGTGACATTTCACCCTTATTTGGACCCGCTTAGGACCCTTTATTAAGCCTATTTGCCTTTCAAACCTTATGCTGTCGTAAGAAGGGTCGCTCTGCGGCCGTTGGTAAGAAGTCTGCGGCCCTTCGGGATCGCTTGACCAGCGCACAACAGAGAGTCCAAGCATCAACAAGCAGAGCCTCAAGGAAGCGCCAACGCTACGCCAAGTAGCAAGCAGCTTTGCATGCTGATGACCGGGTACTGTCGAGCAGCAACTTCTCTAAATTACATTGAGGGCTATGCGCGGATGACGAGCTGGACGATGAGCTGGGGTGTACGAGCCGGAGTCCGTGTCGGTGCTTCTTGGTAGCAACAATGGCTCTCGTTTGGCCCGTTCGAGCTCGCCTGCTACTTCGCTTTGAAGAGATCAGATAGCTCCAAGTCCTTCCTGGACGCTATAGGCGCCGATTATTTGCTCCTTTCCAGTCTGCGTTAATTCATTCATTGCGTTGCTCATGAAAAGATGTTCGACTAAGCAAATGCATTAGCCCACTCAATTACAGTTCTGTTGGGTCGATCTCGGGCGTCGCAGCTCTGCTTTGATACCCTACATGCATGTGTGATGGTACGATATCAGGCTCAACTACATTATTTTGAGCTAGTTATCGTTCATTTTATATGTTTCCTTATTGCGCTCAACGTGCATGAGGTTATCTACCTACGCGTGCAGACTAACAGTTTTGAACAGCCGTGCATGCCATAGTCGCGGCAGCAACATTGACCATTGCGGCTGGGTGCAGATGACATCTGGAGGAAGAATTTCAAGATGGATCGCGAAAGGTTACTGGAATAATTCGCTCGTATTTTCACTCTGAAAATGAACACACCACGAAATTGAAACATCGAAAGTTAACCCCTTATTCACTTTTCGTTGTGCCAGTGTGCACATTCTGCTATTACACTTACCTAAGTAAGTAAAATACAAGTGTACTGGCATTCGAACGACAGGTGAGGTGTATCAATCTACCGTTAATAACAACGTATGAATGGTACTTATGTTGTTTGCAAAATAGCCAGCAAATCGGGGAGCGTGAAAGGGGAAATAAAGCGCTAGAATTTGCAAGCGGCTTTGTACTCAAATTCCTCAAGTGGGGTCGTCGTCCAAAACGACGTCCCCACAGTCAGCATAGTTTTGGGGGTCGACCCCTAAAGCAACATGAGCGCAGCGACCGGGATGCTTCGCTAGTTAATAAGTACAGTAAGGAGCGACTGGTGTGCCGCATGTGCGGCGCGCCTAACGCGCTGCCGGAAACAGTCTTCTACTACGCTTGGATTCAGATCGACTCCGGGTCGTGGGGACACTTGCAACGTTGACTTGGTCTCAGTATCCACGATGGCCGACCGACCACCTCGCCGACTTGACGGCGCTCAGTATGGGGCTCCGCAAGCTGGACGGCGCGCCGTCGTAGAAATCCGCCTCTTCGTGGCGGACCATTATGCGAGCTAATCGGCCTCTGACTGCGTAGCTGCGACCGCTCACGCTGGGCTGGGAGAAGGGTGTCGACGATAGTGCTGTGAACGTTCAGCCTCTGAACGTTCGCGAACCCCCTCTTCGCTCTACGCCCGGGAGTTCAAGCTTACCCCTTCTGAATCCCTCCAACCCCCCTGGACCTCCTCTTAACTCCTCCGCCGCGGTCGATATTGCCGCGGTAGTACCGCGATGAGACTCACTTTCAGATAGCGCTTCCCAAATGAAGGCGCCCAGTCTCAGCGTACCCATGACGACGGGGTTTGCCTCCGACAGCAGCAGCAGCAGCTTGCTTTGTACGAGCAGCAGCTCCAGCTTGGCTATCTGCAATAGCCCGGACACCACCGGCAGCAACGACATGGTGAGCTGGACGAGCGCCAGTCGGTTGGACAACAGCAGCATCACCAACAGCCACAGGAGATCGAACGACAGCACCGGCAGCAGCAGAGTGGACACCAGCACGGCCAGCAGGATCAGCAACAGTTTGGACAACAGCCGCCCCGCCATGGAGCCAACCCCTCACGATATGCAGCTATGCTCGCGAACGAAAGAGCTTGGGTCGACGTAAATGCGCTACATGTGCGTGCTGAAGGTGCCACGGGGATGGTGCTGTACACTATGAAGCGCCAGAAGCGGAAAGACATCTGGCATTTCGCGAGGCTCGTGCGCAGTGGCAAGAACTACCACATCGAGCGCAAGGATCTGAACAATGAGCACGCTGAAGAGGCATATTGCTTGTTGTGCACCGCAACGCTGACGTTTCGTCTTGGCAAGTGCAAGATGTCCAAGCATGTCGAGCAGGAGCACCCCGTGGAGTTGAAGACATATGTGGCCCAAGCTGCTCAAGTGGCTAGTTGTGGTGGGGAACCTGTAATCCGCAACTTGGCGAGCGCGTTTGAAAGAGTTGCCAACGAAAGAAAAAAAAAAGGAGCTTTGTACCATAACGGTGGAGCAACAGAGCCGCCTGAATGAGCTGATTGCCGAGTGGGTCGCTCGGCATTTCCGGCCTTTGGTTATTGTCCAGGATGAAGGATTTATCGCGTTCATTCGCTACATTACCGAGAACGTCTGTGCCATCAAAGTGGACCTGCCGGATCGCAGTAAGGTGCGCCATGAGATCGTATGCCTAGCGGTAGCATATCGTAGACGTGTACGTGACGCGATCGAAACCGGTTGCTGGTTCTTCTCGATGACCTGCGATATCTGGACCACTCGCAACACCGAAAGCTACATCTCGTTGACGATTCATTATGTGGATGATGATTTCCGGCCGCAAAACTGGACTCTGGAGGTGCGCGAGCTGCCGGGCATCCACGAAGGATCCGTCATCGCGCTTGCTCTAGAGCAGATCATGGAGGCCTGGATGCTGCAGAAGCAGAAGTGCGTCGTGCTTTTGAGAGACGGCGGCTCGAACATGGTTGCCGCTGGCAATATTTTAGGGGTCAAGCACATGGCCTGTGTTGCTCACTGTCTTCACCTGGTTGTCGGTGGGGCGATGATCAAAAAGAAGAAAAAGAGTGGTGATGCTGACGAACCAGCTTGGGCCGTGGAGATGCGGCTGAGAACAGTGGAGTTGTTGTTCCTGAGCATGAAGAAGAAGCTGCACTGACTGAGGAGGATAGAAATCAAATTGAGGATATCCGGGACCTGGCGATTGAGGAGATGGAGAAGTATCTTGATGACACTATTGCGTCGTTGCGGCGCGCGGAAATAGAATCTGTGCGCGCCGTTGTGCAGCGCTTTCGCACACTGGCTGTCTACTTCAGGAAATCGGCAAAGGGTAACCACCGACTGGGTGCGCTTCAAGTCCAGCATCTCAATGTCATAGAACACGAAGTCAAAACGCCCATCGTTGACTGCGCCACTCGATGGAATAGCTGCTGGAAAATGTTGCAGCGAACGATTGAACTGGAGGCCGCTTTAGTGAAGTTTTTTGCGCATCTGAAGCAGCCTGGAGGCCGCAAGGAGTTTAAGGGCGTTGGAAAGAAGTTGCGGCGCCCCAAAGCCGAGGAGTGGCTTACGATCAAGTGTCTTCAAACGCTTCTAGGCCCATTTGCTGTCGCTTCCGAAACGCTGGGGGGTCAGGCATACCCTACAATGCCGCTTGTTCTTCCAGCACTATCAGGAATTCGTAAGCACTTGGAGCGAACGGATCTCTTCAGTGCCTTTGCAGCAGAAGCTGGAGAAGAGTCATACGTTCCTGAGACGGTGGCGAAGATGAACGAATGCCGCAAAGTAATGCTGGAGCTGTACGAGACACGATTTAAAGATGTGGAGAACAGCGAGCTTAGGTGGGTCGCCTTCTTGGATCCGCGCGTCGGGAAATGGATGTCGCACTTGAGCCCTGCTGACACCCCAAGCGCTAGCAATGCGCTAGTAGAGGCAATGGTGGAGCTAGCTCGAGTGTGCTTGCCAGCTGAAGGTAGTGAGTGTCGACGCCAAACTCCTATTCAAGTGTCTGCTTAGGAGCATCGAAACTTCATGTATCACCACATGTTCGGCCCGGACATCGTTCCTTCTGGGGCCTCGGACTTAACCACGGAGTGCACGAAGGAGTTCTCACGCTATTTGGAAGCTATTGCAAGAGTGAAAAGCACAGTCATTCCTTTCACATGGTGGCAAGTGAACGGCACCAACTACCCCAACTTGCGTAGACTGGCGAGGAAGTGGCTGGGTTCGGTGGCGACAAGTGTTCCATCCAAACGAGCTTTTTCAACGAGCGGGAATATTTTGACTGTCAAACGAAGCTCGCTGAAACCTGACAGGGTGCGGGATCTCGTTTTCCTCGCGGAGAATTGGAAGGGTATTAACGCTTTGACACCGCACAGAAGGAGTGGGGCTGCTTGAGTGGGCAGGTTGAATCTGCGCTGCTGAATGCACTTCAGATTGTTACATGTAATACATGATGTTTCGAAAACAAAGTTGGTTGTTCTCCTTTGTATATTTTGGCTTGTCATATACGCTGCGCATGTTGCCGTCATATGCAGGCTTGCTCATGTGCCCCCCGGCAGGCTTGACGAAGACGGCACCTACGTAGAAAACGGTGCGCAGCTTGGCAAGTGCATCGGCGCATTCAGCGCTAGGAGCTACTGTTGTTACTGCGCGACGTACTCAATGTTCACGGGCTCTTCCATCGTCGAGCGACAACACTTGGAGCTGCCCAGACCTAAAGACGGCACTCGCGACGATTCTCGACGACTCTGAGGAGAAGCCCGTCTACGATACGCTGTTGGTTATGCGCGGCAAGCCAGTCTTCCATCTCGTCGACTTCTAGCCCACTACGACCGCTGGAGACATTGTGCAGCCGCTCTTGGTCTACATCACCAGGAAGACGACGTTCGCTTGCATTCAGTTGGCGCTCAGCCACTCCCGCACCACGAAATCCCGGACGTCGACAATGAAGCGACTATGATCTGAGCAGGGACGACGAGGGCGACAACTTCAACGGACTGGGCGTCGTCAGCGGTTCCCAGCTGCGCAGGTTTGTGAGGAAGTACTACGACTCGAACAACCTCGCAGGTGTCGACGAAGCTCGCCGCCACTCATGGCGTGGGCCACGCTCAAGGACAAACTCGCGTTCAACACGAGCACCGACTACACGGGGCGTGGGCTCCATCGACATCACGTACAACGCGCTGTTAAGGCAAAGCTGTACGTCCTGCAGAAGGGGCCCCCGTGCCGTTCCTCATTGACGACTTCAAGATGCTGATGCTGCTGAAGAAGGCTGCCCACCCACTTGATGCCCTTGGCTACCCGGAACATCGGATGCTGCTCAAGCGCGCCCGAAACGTAGCCCTCTCTGCGCTTGGCCTCACCGATGGGGGTACCACCATGATCTACGTGCCGCCAACGGCAAGTAGATGTTGTACGGCATGTCCTTGGCGTCGGCCATGAGCAGCAACACATTTGACAAAGTTAGCAGCCTTCTCCTGGTCATCTGGGTCACTGAGGTTGTAGATCTCTTCCGCACCGAGCGCTGCTCTTTATCGGTGGAGCGCGACAACGCTACCGGTGGACGCCGTCAATCCCGAGAAGCTCAGCACCACCTTCAAGGTCGCCGAGGGGTGGGTCTGCGTTATCCGGTCCACGTCCGTCTAGGCCAGCGGGTAGCCCTCAAATCTTGGAGCCGCAATTGCCTCCAACACTCCATCAATGCCGACTTTTGGTAGTGGCGAACTT
The DNA here is from genome assembly GCF_000149755.1 of Phytophthora sojae. NCBI lineage: Eukaryota > Oomycota > Peronosporomycetes > Peronosporales > Peronosporaceae > Phytophthora > Phytophthora sojae. The sequence goes on from NW_009258124.1 coordinate 500,761, forward strand.
CACCATATCGTTCTTGATGTATAGTACACATCAAGTACACATTGTGTACTGATATACACAAATTTGCACTATAGTCATTACAAGTATTAAACTGGTCGGGAGTTCACGGGAGTTCACGGGGGGTTCAAGGGGTCTTAAGTCGGACTTTACTCCCGCGGACGTCCGAGGCACAAAGGGGTAGCAGAACTGAACGTTCGCAGCACTAGTCGACGATACGCGCGCCCGTGTTCTTTCATCAAATCAAACAAGAAACATTTATGTGGCGCGCCGCCCCTATTGGCAGCTGTACAGATGCTCAGCTAGTACTACACCTTTGCCCGGTCATAGTTGGCCTAATTCGCAAGCAAAGTTGACATGAATATTGGAGGTACCAGAAAGTAACATTACTTTCCCTAAAGTATGACTTTCGTTTCATTCAAAGTTGTCTAATTCCCATCGAGAGGTACATGTACCACATGTAGCCGCAAAGCACGTCTCACCCCCTGCTAAGTGAGGGGCGTGTCAACGCACCACCCATGTTCCCCTCCTTGGGAGATCGCGCGCGTACAGCTGCCGCTTGATGAAGGGCAGGCAGACGCGGATCGGACGCCTTCGTGTTCGCCATCTTGCCTCTGTGCTGGCGTCACTTCGCACTCTATCAGAGTACGCCAAAGGTCTTGAGTTTGCGAGGGAATAGGTGTGTTACGTCAACAGTCGTTGGTGGGAATTAGACAACTTTAAATGAAATGAAAGTCATACTTTAGGGAATGTAATGTTACTTTCTGGTACCTCCAATATTCATGACAACTTTGCTTGCGAATTAGGCCAACTATGGCCGGGCAAAAGTGTAGTACGTCGTATTTTCTTTGTAAAACGTAACGGAAAAAGTAGCGAACTTGTGAAAATCGTGATAAGGACCGCCAGCTCCCGGCGCTTTTGCTTTCCCTTCCCTTCAATTTACCTCCCCCAGTTGCGCTACCTGTGGTCAGTATCATTTTGATGGCTGATCACTTCATTTGTACTTATCCATATCACTTTTGCAGCAGGATGCATTTATTTAGAGCATGGCCGACGGTTCCTATTTCATCTATCGCGGGGGTTGAGATAGCATCAAAAATGACACGCACGCGACGTTGGTACGTCGCCCGCGCATTGCGTTCTGGAAATTTAAAACTGTCAAATAAGCATGCTACGACAACACACAACCATATAACTTTACGTGCCTACGTGCCGTTGATAACTACAGCAGCACAATCAAGCCATTCAGTTGCAGCAACGCACTCACAAAAATGCCTCTATACGTGCCTAATGTTTCACTTTCGGGTCGAATTCGCGAGCGATACATACATATACAAGTACATCTAGCGCAAGCCTTGCGCTTCATGTGCTTTATTTAAATCTGAATAAACTCACTTCGCACCATATTTGGAACTCATAGTGATACAGAGAGACCCGAACGGTGAATAAGCTAAATGGTGCCAGTCCTGTGTTGGACTCTAAAATCTTTTATTACAGAAATGGAGCCCGTGGGATTGTGCCATTGAACTCCCTTGTGCGGCTACCGCACATGATGGATGAGTACGCGCCCCTTATATAAGCTCTACGGACGGCTGTGCACCAGCACGGATGTGGAGCTGGACTTGCATTTTGTATAACCTCGGTTGAACCAAGCCGAGTACATGTTGATCCAAGCCAAGTACATGTGTAGCTGTAGATTGCAGTTGGTTGACGTTGAAGTTGAAGTGGTTAGGAAGCATGGAGACCACAAGGACGTACTAGGAGACCAAGGAAGCACGAGAAGTCTAACCAACGGCAAAATTCACTCAGTTGACAATTTTCCCTCTACTACAACAACTATCACGTGACATATTGCTCGAGCAATAAAGTAGCGTGGCTACGACTAAAAAAACAACGGAGAATCGACGAAGTCAGCTCAAGATGGAAGACACTATCGCGTTCACCAAGACGAAGAGGGACGGGACGGTAGTGAAGAAGAAGATGCCGGTGTTCCGTCACGGAGACTGGAAGGACTGGCTGAACTGGTTGCTCCACGTGCAGGAGCACTCGACGTTCATGCGGTACACTCTATCGCAAGAAGACCAGTTTGCACTGGCCGACGACATGCAGTTGCTGCTGTTTGAAGAGGACCTTCGACAGTTCAACGACGTCGTTCGTGAAGAAGCCCAGAATCGCCCCGATGTGGCAGTTGCTGGCATTCGCCAGCTCACAATGCGCCACTGCCCGCCGGAAACACGCGGAGCGCCGATGGACGAGCTGGCACAGCTTCGTAAGAAGAAAGGAGTGACGGTGCGTCAGCACAGCGCCACCTTCAGGACGCTTTTGCGCATGATCCCGACGGCGAGGACGCGCAAGTGCCCGAGACTGATGTGGTCCGAATGTACCAGACCGGAATGCAGAAAAAAATATAAATAATTTTGAAAAAAATCCAGCCTGTCGACTGCCAGGTCGAAGTGAACCGCATTTCTCGCCGATGGGAATTATCGGCGATGGAGGCTCAATTTGAGCTCATCGAGAGGAATGAGCGGGACGAGGCGCTGCTGCGGAACAGCCGAGCCAAGTAAAAGGAAAACGCAGCGGCACCCACCAGGAACAGCAAGAAGGGGTCGAATCACGGAAATGGCCGTCAGCGTCAGAGTCGATGGTGCAGTTTCTGCAAGAAGGACAACCACTCGAACGACCACTGCTTCAGAGACCCGAAGTCTCCTGCCTACCGACCTCGTCCTGGCAGTCGCAACCAGGGCAACAATTTCAACGGCAACAACGGCCAAGGGCAGAGCTACAGACACCGTGGCAACGAGAACACGATGGCAGCCATGGAAGAAAAGCTGTCGGAGATGGCAGCCATGATGCTGTCCATTAAGAAGCGCCAAGATGAAGAGTTTGCAGCCATGAAATTCTACAGCGCTGCGCCGAGTGACTCACTCGCTGTGATGACTGAGTCGGATGTCCATGCCAGAGAGCAACCACCGACTGACCCGTGCATGGAGGTCACGGTGAAGATCGGAGATACCCAAGTACGGGGACTTCTGGACACTGGATGCACCACGTCCGCCATGGACCGGCAGACCGTGGACAAGTTGGGCTCTGATGTCGCGCTGTGGGCAGAGTCAGCGTTGTACCGGAAGGCAGATGGCTCGACTGGGATGACGACACACCGCGCCACTGCCGCGATAAGATTGTTGGACTTCTCGCAGACGCGAGTGTGCATGCAGGACTTCCGTGTGGCGAAGACGCTGCTGTACCCGATCATTCTGGGTCGTGACTTCATGCGAGACCAGAAGATGATCCTCAACTTTGAGACTGGCACTATCGAGTGGGACGGCATCACCGTCTCGATGCAGACTGGGAAGCTCTCTGCACGTGCGTCCGCTCACGCCGCGGTCCTGCAGACAGACACTGAGTGCCGTGCAGAGATCCAGGTGGAGTACCACGCACCAACACCACTAGAGGATATGGTCGAGCGCGATGAATTGACACTGGACGAATTTAAGTCGATCATGCAATTGATTCGCGAGTTCGAGACGGTGTTTTCAGGCGCGCTCGGGACGATAAAGCGTAGGCCCTACGTATTGCCACTCCGTCCAGACGCAGAGCCCGTGACTTGCCGACCGTACCCGGTGCCACGAGCGTTCTACGATGCGTTCCGCAATGAAATTCAGCGACTCATTGACATTGGCGTGCTGAAGCGGGACCCTTCTTCGGAATGGGCCTCGCCGGCCTTCGATATCCCAACGAAGGACGGCTCCGTGCGATTGGTGTGCGACTTCCGCAAGCTGAACAAGATGCTGCGGCGCAACTACTACCCCACCAAGGATCCCAAGGAGATGATGCGGTCGCTTACGAAGCTCAGGTTCAAGTCGGTCTTTGATGTGCCGATGAGTTGCTATGCCTGCTTGCTGGCTGAGCTTAACCGCAGAGCGACGGCCATCACGACGCCGCTCGGCAAGTTTGTATTCCTCCGACTGCCGATGGGAGTATCGACGGCTCCCGATGAGTTCCAAGCGGCCATGGATGACCTACTGGGCGACGTAGACTACGTCCGCGTGTATCTGGATGATATACTGGTGTTTTCAAGCACCTTCGAAGAACACCTTCTGCACCTACGTGAGGTTTTCACTCGCCTGCAGAACGCGGGACCGACGCTGCACCCCAAGAAGTGCAAGGTGTGCGCTGCAAAGATTGAGTACCTCAGCTACCAGCTTACTACTGAGGGTATTGCAGCGATGCCGAAGAAGGTGGAGGCGATCTCGGCAATCGCTCCGCCGAAGACGCGCCGAGAGCTGCGCCGTTTCGTTGGCATGGTGAACTTCTACCGCGACATGATGCCACGACGTGCCGAGATGCTGGCACCGCTGACCCAGCTTACGTCACCAACCCAACCATTTCGCTGGACCCAGCAACATGATGTTGCTTTCGAACGAGTGAAGCAGTGTCTGCGTGAAGCAGTAATGCTGGTGTTCCCCGAGACTGGTGTGCCCTACCATGTTTTCACGGACGCGTCTAAGCTGCAGCTCGGTGCTGTGATCGCGCAGAAGAACAGTCCATTAGCATACTGGTCCAAGAAGTGCAACCAAGCGCAGACGGCTTACCCGGCGAACCGACTGGAGTTACTCAGCATCGTACTGCTCCTGCGAGAGTTTCGGACTCTGCTGCTTGGCCAAGAGCTCCATCTGCACACAGACCACCTGAACCTCACGTACTCGACGTTACGACGTACACATGATGAGATGGAGACTAGAGATCGAGGAGTTCGGGTTTTCACTACGTACCGGGTGAGCAGAACGTCGTTGCTGATGCGCTTACGCGCCTTCCGGTGTACGTGCAAAATGGGTCCGAACTGGAGGAGACTGCGACCAACATCAGGACGGCTTCCGACATGATGGCAGTGGCTGAGTCGGATTTGTTTACGATGGACCTGCGTGTATTGGCAAAAGCACAAAAGGTCGATGGAGCGGAAAAACAGGAAATCGGTGGAGTGCAAGTACTGGTGCACCCACAGACGAAGAAGGTGCTCGTGCCAAAGAGCATCCGTGAGCCGTTGCTCGCCACGTACGACGAATGGCTCATTCATCCTGGAGCCGCGACAATGAAGAACACGATCGCGCGTCTTTCACTGGGATGGAATGGAGAAGGACGTGAAGAAGCTGGTCGATGGATGCACTGAGTGCTTGAAGGCGAAGCACCCAACCGTGCGCTACGGCAAACTGCCGCCCAAGACCGTGGAAGTCTGGCCGTGGTTCGAGATTGCGGTTGATTCGATCGGTCCGTACGGATCGCAGAAGTTCAGGGCACTTTCAATCATTGACACGGCGACCAGGCTGATGGAGTTGCTGCCGGTGATCAACCCCGACAGCGCCGAGGCTGCCTACCTCGTCGACCGCCACTGGCTGTGCCGCTACCCAAAACCGGTTCGATTCATCCACGACGGCGGAAGTGAATTCAAGCGTGAGTTTGCTGAACTACTGGAGAGCTATGGGATCGAGTCCGTGCCGACGACTACGCGCAACCCGCAGGCAAACGCGGTCATCGAGAGGGTGCATCGCGTCATTGGCGAGAAGATGCGGACGCAGGAGATCACGACGAGTGAGGAATGGGAGAGCTTCCTCCACAACACTACCTTCGCAGCACGAGGATCAAATCACTCGATGCTGAAGGCGTCGCCAGCTCAACTCGCGTTTGGCCGCGACATGTTCGTCGACCTGGCGCACAAGACGGACTGGGAGGCTGAACATCTCCGAAAGGTACAACTAGTCCGCCTACACAATGAGCGAGAGAACCGTGGGTGAGTCCAGTGCGACTATCGGCCAGGAGACATGGTACTGCTCCGACGTGTGGTGTAGCGGGATCGGCCAAAATTTGGTTAAGGTTAAGGCCTGATCGAGCTTCCCACCAGCGCCCAGACACCGACTAACGGAGGGGGTCCCCCAACGATCCGTGATCGGCTGAACTTGTTCTCACCTTGTGTACCCGTCGGCGGGCTGGATCTGCTCTCTCGGGGCTCCGAAGATGCAGCACTTAATGAAGATCGAATGTCTTGGCGTGACGCGGGGATAGTTTGTGGAGCAGCGCGGTAGTCTTCGCTCTGCGTCCGAGTATACGCTCCGATCGAGGGTTCTTCGCTTCGATCGGTCGGCCTGGAGTTGATCCAAGGCCTGTAGTTGCCTTTCCGGGTGTGTTCCTTCCTTTCTTGAGTTGCTTGCCGCTTCCTATAGCGGGATCGAGGTTGATCGAGAGGAGAAACGATCGCCGGCCAAGCACTAATATCCGGTCGATCGAGGACTTGCACACAAGAGATAGATCACTAGAGTAGGTCAAGCTGGCCAATGTATTAATCCAGTCTTAACCGTACCGCTAGTTCACTACCCAAAGTGCCGACACTGCCGAGGCCAATGTAGTTCCTGGGACTTGGTGACTTGAGGGGACTTGTGCTCTTCGGTGCAAATTCTGCTCTGATTTAGGTTTAGCTGGTGTCTCTCTACCGCTACCATCTCATCTACCATCCTACAACTCCACAATCACTGGATTCTTGTCCTGACTTCGTCCTCCATGTGCATCCCATCGTGGTCGATCCCCGATCCACGATCAACCCTCGATCGGCGATCGGCGATCAACTCCCGATCGACGACTCGTGCCGGTTGCCGTACGCCGCCGATCCATCACCTTCTGTCCTCGGCCATCCTAGATCTGCGAGATCTGTCGTCGATCGGGGCTTGGGTCGACCCCGAATCACGCCACGGTTCGAGCACGATCATCCCCAATCCGGCTTGCCACATGTCCTGCCTTACGCGCCGCCGTCATCGGGCCACTTGAGATCTCCCGAAGAACTCCCTCCGATCCATAGACCCTCGCGGCCTGTCTCTCGATCGCTGATCCCCCATACTTCCAGTCGATCGGCCCTACCGCCTTTCTCGGAGATCCATTCTTATTCGGCACTTCTCCACATCCTCCCCCTGACCGCAAGTTGTGACGCTCGGCGGCTCACTTCGGACAGTTCGACCTCGGTCATTCTCCAATTCGCCGGCTCAAGCGCAGACCACCCACAGATGAGCACACCGCCGCCCAACCCACCTGCACCTCCGTCCGGTCCGCCAGACGACGACGGTTCGACGCATGGTTCGCCCCGATCGACTCTTTCGACACCTCGATCGACGCGATCGACGGCTTCTCGCCGTGCCGCGGCCTCCCCGGATGCCGTCCGCCGAATTGCCCGCTTGGAAGACGAGCTGGCGTGTGCCTACGCTTCCCGATCGACTATGATCCGCGACCGTGCGCGCCAGGACGACACCGTGCGCGAGCTGACTGCGAAACTGCACGACTTGGAGCGCCACCACTGGGCGCAAGAGGAAGAGATCCGCCGCCTTCAGACGAAAGCTAGCGACCTTCAACAGAGTGCCCAGGGTCAGGGTCCGCAGCTGATCCAAGACCTCCGGGATCAGATAGACCTGCAAGCCGCCGAGATCCAGGATCTGGATCGCCAACTGACACGCGCTTAGGCCAACCTCGCGACTGCTAACGCCGATCGTGATCGGCTGGACCACCAGCTCGATCTCGCCGCGGCGGATATTTCGGATCTCCGATCCCAGGTTTGTGGGCAAGAGCGCGAACTAGACGAGGTGAACCACGAGCTAGATCTTACGCGCGGCAGCCTCGATCGGGTCCAGACTGCCCTTCAGGTGGCCGAAGCGGCCGTGGCCCAGCGAGGTCATGTTGCGGCTGCGGCCACTCCGGCCGTCCCGACCCCGACGCCTCCCACCGGACCCACGCCCGCCTCGGATCAACCGCAAGCTGCCCTCCACCGGGTAAACGAGGAGCTGGATCTGATGCGTACCGCCCGAGATACCGCGAGAGACCAAGCCACCGCTGCCGGGAGAAACGTCGATCAAGCTCATCAAGACCGCGATGTGGCACTCCGAGAGAACGCCGACCTCCGTACGTAAGCTTCCCATACCACCTATCCCGTTCTCGATCGCTGCTCATGCTGTCGCCGTGCTACAGGATCGTGTCTCGAAAGTGCGCAACAGGTGATCCGGGCACAAGACGCCCAATTCCTCGACGTCCAGAATGCCTACGCTATGTTGCGTCACGCCAGCGATCGATCCAGCGAGGATCTCGAGAATGTGGCTGACACGTTGTCTCGCGTAGCTCGGTGGATCGGGCTTCGTCAGTGCGCGCCGATCACGCCTGGCCGTCGCAGCCGCAGTCGCTCAGGATCTCCGGACTCTACCGGGCACATCCACAAGCGTGCCCGATCGGTGCCTCCACCCCGCAGTCGATCTCAGAGTCGGTCGCCCGCCCGGTCTCCCTCGCCGTCCTTCTCGTTACACGGTAACGGTGAGGAACTTCCTGCTGAAGATTAGCCTGCATCCGATCCAAACAAGCAAGAGGGATCGGACCAAGACGGGTCCGGCTCGAATCCTCGATCTTCGCAGGGAAATCAGTCGGGAGATGCGAAGTCGTCTCCAGCTAGATCTACGGCCGACGAAGAAGGATCCGAATCGGAGGGGCCCGATCAAGAGACTGACGAAGAAGAAGACGAGTCGGAGGAATCTGATTAGGAGGCGCTCGCAGCCTTAGCTCGGTCCCGATCGGAGGGCCGTCGCCGTCAATCCGCCTCGCCCGCCCGTACCCACACTTCGCCGGCTCGCTCGCGATCGCGATCGCCCTCCGTCGTGTCAATTCACTCCCAATCGTCCCACGGAACGCATCAGTCCCGTCATGGTCCACCTGGATCGCCGCCGCCCGGTTCTCCACCTGAATCGCCGAGGCGTCGTCCTCTGACCCCGCCGTTGTTCCCGATCGGCACCATGATCCCGGGTTTCAACGCCCCCAGGGCACTCGTTCAGGCTGATACGGACCCCTGGCCTTCGATCTTGCTGAGGCAGCTACAGATCACAGCCATGATCCTGTCGACGCTGACCCACCATCTTCTCCTACCCGAGGGGTGGCTCTTCCCGCTCGCCGTTCGGGGCACTGCACAGCGTGCCGCCGGGATCGGCTATCGAGACGACCTGATCACCGGACCCAACATTACCGCGTTGATGGCCGATCGCCCCTGGCAGGTGCTGCAGAACCCGGCCAACCCGTTGACTTTCGATCTGGCACTCCATCGAGGCGCCGGCACTCGATCGGGTCGGATCGCCACCGCCTACCTTCAACTCGAGGCGCAGCATCGCCAGGCCTTCTGGGAAACCACTCTTTATCTCCCGATCACGGCCGCGCAGCGTCGGGACCCGATCGTTGAGCAATATCATCGCGATCGCAGAGCCCAACGGATCCGTCTCGGTGATTGGTGGCGCCGACTCCTCGACGCGATGTTGCCCATGATGCGAGAGATGTGGGCAGACGTCGATCTGCTGCTGGACCCGTTCTTCTTGCAGATCCCGGTGCGACAGCGGGACGCTGTGACCTGGTAACTCGGTGTGGTGTCTCGCGCTGCGATTGCTGGCGACCCCACCCAGCACCACGGTGAACCGACCGACCTCCGAACGGCTCTGATCGAGGCCGACACCCATGACCCCTGGCGGAACCAGTATCGCGACCACCCCCAGGACCATCACGCTCAACGGATCCCGCGCCTCCGCAACAAGTTCAACCCCAACGTCGGCGCCCAGTACCAGCGATGACATGATCGCCGTCTCTGCGATCGACTTCCGTAAGTAGCGAGCCAGTCGACCATTACACCCTCAGAGTCGGAGTGACCCGGAGGCCGATCTTCCATACGCGTAACGCGACATATTCAGATTAATCCATTCCATCGTAACAATCAGCATTCTTCCTCGATGTCCCACTGTCCCTGTCAATCCATTCGTTGCTAGCTCGATCGGCCAGGATCCGTCCTCATGCACTCGCTCCATAACCATCCTATCTGCACTCACGTACCCACACTCATTCATATACAACCCCTTCCTCCGATCTACGGCCTCCCCGTCGATCCGTCATCCATCTCGCTCACCAAGGCGACCATGTCCGTGATCTTCTCCACTTCGTACTCGTTCGAGTCTCGATCTGAGGCCCAGCTGTCCTCCGGAAGTAAGACTTCGTCGAAATCAAGTCGATCTGTTTTGTCCACCGTGAGCGCGATCTGCGGTCGATCGGGGAAGTCTCTGACCAACTTCAGCTTCGAGACATGCACGATCGGGAACAGGTGATAGTCTGTACCAGCGATCTGAAGTTTCATCGTGTACTCGTTCACCTTCTCCGCAACGCGGAACGGGCCGTGCCACAGGTGAGCCAGCTTCCGGGCATACCCCTCTCTCACACGATCCAGGTACAGCCACACCTGAGATCCAGCCTCGATCGAGTGTGGTCGAACTTCTTCATTGTGTCGATCGGCCCGATCCGCGATCGCCTCGCGTAGGCGAACATTCACCTGACTTCGTGCCTGATCGTAGTGCCTCTGGATCCGATAACGCCACCGTCGAGGATTCCGATCCCGAGTCCGAGTACTACCCAAAGGTATCGTCGCCTCAAGCGTCGATCGAGGATCCCAACCATGCACCAACTTCAGCTTCGAGACATGCACGATCGGGAACAGGTGATAGTCTGTACCAGCGATCTGAAGTTTCATCGTGTACTCGTTCACCTTCTCCGCAACGCGGAACGGGCCGTGCCACAGGTGAGCCAGCTTCCGGGCATACCCCTCTCTCACACGATCCAGGTACAGTCACACCTGAGATCCAGCCTCGATCGAGTGTGGTCGAACTTCTTCATTGTGTCGATCGGCCCGATCCGCGATCGCCTCGCGTAGGCGAACATTCACCTGACTTCGTGCCTGATCGTAGTGCCTCTGGATCCGATAACGCCACCGTCGAGGATTCCGATCCCGAGTCCGAGTACTACCCAAAGGTATCGTCGCCTCAAGCGTCGATCGAGGATCCCAACCATGCACCAACTTCAGCTTCGAGACATGCACGATCGGGAACAGGTGATAGTCTGTACCAGCGATCTGAAGTTTCATCGTGTACTCGTTCACCTTCTCCGCAACGCGGAACGGGCCGTGCCACAGGTGAGCCAGCTTCCGGGCATACCCCTCTCTCACACGATCCAGGTACAGTCACACCTGAGATCCAGCCTCGATCGAGTGTGGTCGAACTTCTTCATTGTGTCGATCGGCCCGATCCGCGATCGCCTCGCGTAGGCGAACATTCACCTGACTTCGTGCCTGATCGTAGTGCCTCTGGATCCGATAACGCCACCGTCGAGGATTCCGATCCCGAGTCCGAGTACTACCCAAAGGTATCGTCGCCTCAAGCGTCGATCGAGGATCCCAACCATGCACCAACTTCAGCTTCGAGACATGCACGATCGGGAACAGGTGATAGTCTGTACCAGCGATCTGAAGTTTCATCGTGTACTCGTTCACCTTCTCCGCAACGCGGAACGGGCCGTGCCACAGGTGAGCCAGCTTCCGGGCATACCCCTCTCTCACACGATCCAGGTACAGCCACACCTGAGATCCAGCCTCGATCGAGTGTGGTCGAACTTCTTGCCCGATCCGCGATCGCCTCGCGTAGGCGAACATTCACCTGACTTCGTGCCTGATCGTAGTGCCTCTGGATCCGATAACGCCACCGTCGAGGATTCCGATCCCGAGTCCGAGTACTACCCAAAGGTATCGTCGCCTCAAGCGTCGATCGAGGATCCCAACCATGCACCAACTTCAGCTTCGAGACATGCACGATCGGGAACAGGTGATAGTCTGTACCAGCGATCTGAAGTTTCATCGTGTACTCGTTCACCTTCTCCGCAACGCGGAACGGGCCGTGCCACAGGTGAGCCAGCTTCCGGGCATACCCCTCTCTCACACGATCCAGGTACAGCCACACCTGAGATCCAGCCTCGATCGAGTGTGGTCGAACTTCTTCATTGTGTCGATCGGCCCGATCCGCGATCGCCTCGCGTAGGCGAACATTCACCTGACTTCGTGCCTGATCGTAGTGCCTCTGGATCCGATAACGCCACCGTCGAGGATTCCGATCCCGAGTCCGAGTACTACCCAAAGGTATCGTCGCCTCAAGCGTCGATCGAGGATCCCAACCATGCACCAACTTCAGCTTCGAGACATGCACGATCGGGAACAGGTGATAGTCTGTACCAGCGATCTGAAGTTTCATCGTGTACTCGTTCACCTTCTCCGCAACGCGGAACGGGCCGTGCCACAGGTGAGCCAGCTTCCGGGCATACCCCTCTCTCACACGATCCAGGTACAGCCACACCTGAGATCCAGCCTCGATCGAGTGTGGTCGAACTTCTTCATTGTGTCGATCGGCCCGATCCGCGATCGCCTCGCGTAGGCGAACATTCACCTGACTTCGTGCCTGATCGTAGTGCCTCTGGATCCGATAACGCCACCGTCGAGGATTCCGATCCCGAGTCCGAGTACTACCCAAAGGTATCGTCGCCTCAAGCGTCGATCGAGGATCCCAACCATGCACCAACTTCAGCTTCGAGACATGCACGATCGGGAACAGGTGATAGTCTGTACCAGCGATCTGAAGTTTCATCGTGTACTCGTTCACCTTCTCCGCAACGCGGAACGGGCCGTGCCACAGGTGAGCCAGCTTCCGGGCATACCCCTCTCTCACACGATCCAGGTACAGCCACACCTGAGATCCAGCCTCGATCGAGTGTGGTCGAACTTCTTCATTGTGTCGATCGGCCCGATCCGCGATCGCCTCGCGTAGGCGAACATTCACCTGACTTCGTGCCTGATCGTAGTGCCTCCGGATCCGATAACGCCACCGTCGAGGATTCCGATCCCGAGTCCGAGTACTACCCAAAGGTATCGTCGCCTCAAGCGTCGATCGAGGATCCCAACCATGCACCAACTTCAGCTTCGAGACATGCACGATCGGGAACAGGTGATAGTCTGTACCAGCGATCTGAAGTTTCATCGTGTACTCGTTCACCTTCTCCGCAACGCGGAACGGGCCGTGCCACAGGTGAGCCAGCTTCCGGGCATACCCCTCTCTCACACGATCCAGGTACAGCCACACCTGAGATCCAGCCTCGATCGAGTGTGGTCGAACTTCTTCATTGTGTCGATCGGCCCGATCCGCGATCGCCTCGCGTAGGCGAACATTCACCTGACTTCGTGCCTGATCGTAGTGCCTCTGGATCCGATAACGCCACCGTCGAGGATTCCGATCCCGAGTCCGAGTACTACCCAAAGGTATCGTCGCCTCAAGCGTCGATCGAGGATCCCAACCATGCACCAACTTCAGCTTCGAGACATGCACGATCGGGAACAGGTGATAGTCTGTACCAGCGATCTGAAGTTTCATCGTGTACTCGTTCACCTTCTCCGCAACGCGGAACGGGCCGTGCCACAGGTGAGCCAGCTTCCGGGCATACCCCTCTCTCACACGATCCAGGTACAGTCACACCTGAGATCCAGCCTCGATCGAGTGTGGTCGAACTTCTTCATTGTGTCGATCGGCCCGATCCGCGATCGCCTCGCGTAGGCGAACATTCACCTGACTTCGTGCCTGATCGTAGTGCCTCTGGATCCGATAACGCCACCGTCGAGGATTCCGATCCCGAGTCCGAGTACTACCCAAAGGTATCGTCGCCTCAAGCGTCGATCGAGGATCCCAACCATGCACCAACTTCAGCTTCGAGACATGCACGATCGGGAACAGGTGATAGTCTGTACCAGCGATCTGAAGTTTCATCGTGTACTCGTTCACCTTCTCCGCAACGCGGAACGGGCCGTGCCACAGGTGAGCCAGCTTCCGGGCATACCCCTCTCTCACACGATCCAGGTACAGCCACACCTGAGATCCAGCCTCGATCGAGTGTGGTCGAACTTCTTCATTGTGTCGATCGGCCCGATCCGCGATCGCCTCGCGTAGGCGAACATTCACCTGACTTCGTGCCTGATCGTAGTGCCTCTGGATCCGATAACGCCACCGTCGAGGATTCCGATCCCGAGTCCGAGTACTACCCAAAGGTATCGTCGCCTCAAGCGTCGATCGAGGATCCCAACCATGCACCAACTTCAGCTTCGAGACATGCACGATCGGGAACAGGTGATAGTCTGTACCAGCGATCTGAAGTTTCATCGTGTACTCGTTCACCTTCTCCGCAACGCGGAACGGGCCGTGCCACAGGTGAGCCAGCTTCCGGGCATACCCCTCTCTCACACGATCCAGGTACAGCCACACCTGAGATCCAGCCTGGTCGAACTTCTTCATTGTGTCGATCGGCCCGATCCGCGATCGCCTCGCGTAGGCGAACATTCACCTGACTTCGTGCCTGATCGAGT
>NW_009258124.1:562209-590954 GCF_000149755.1 Phytophthora sojae
TGTACAGCTGACGCCGTCCGCTTAGCTGGATCTTGGCTTCGTCGGGGAGACAGATAGAGCCGTCCGCAAGATCGAGGCGGATCCCCGCCGGAACCATGAATTCCATACCCAGGATCGCCTCTTGTCCTGATGGATCGCCAACCCAGATATCGAAGAAATACACCAGCGATCCCGCCAGCGTAACCTTGATCCTGGTCCTTCCTTCTGTCATGTACACGCTTTCGCCAATCCCCACACATTCCTGGCTCTGACTCGTGTCGACATAGCACCCCACCTTACGAGCAAAGGCGGTGTCCACGATGGACACCTCGGCGCCGGTGTCTAAGAGTAAGATCGACTTCTCATTGTTGATCTTGCCAGTGATCTTGGCCTGGCGGAACCACTTACCTGGCGAATGATGTTTCCAGTACCCTTTGGACTCCCCAGGGAGGAGATCGGGCACCACATCGCCAGATCTGCGGTGTTCGCTGACGCGAGGCCGACTTCGATCGCGATCATGCTCCGGGATCTCGGTCGTCACTTCTCCATCAGCTGGCGTGAACCATTCTTCCGGTCTGATTCCATCTCCACGTCCCGCGATCCAACGTTGTCGTCGACCACTGGAGTAGGTGGCCTGTTGTTCCTTCAGAAATCGAGCCATCGCAGCCTGAAAGTAAGACTCCAGTTTGCCATTCGACTCATCTGATCCGGTAGCACTGGTGGTCCGATCGGTCGACTTGGGTTTCTGCTTCCGAGGTCCTGATCGCATGCGTTCCTGACGTTGACTCCGTGATCGTGCGTCCAACATCGCAGATCCTGAAGGGCCGAGGGACATCCGTTGACGTTCAGACGACGTATCCGATACGTGTTCCGCTGCGGAGACATAAGGAGACGACGATCGGTACCCAGGGGACTCCATCCGCGGCGACGACGCGGGAGCTGGCGACACTAGATCTAGCACCTTCGGGTCTGGACTGTCCGCGATCACGTCGACCAAAGGTCTCAACTTGTCGACCAATGTCTGGATCGCTATCTGGATCACATCGAGATCCTGATCGAAAAGATCATTCGCTTCAAAGGCGCCAGCCACGAAGTCGGCTTCCTTCAACAGCCCGAGCAGGTTCTTCACCGCCATCAGCTTGTTGTCCGTCACTCGGGGGGCCGAGATCGGGCCCTTCGGGTCGTCGATCTGCTCTGGCCGCAAGATCACCATGACGGGATCTTGACGCAAGAAGTCTCGCAGTTCCTTCAAGTGATACTGACGATCCAGGTCAGCCTCGGACCAGTCGAGCGCCGACGGTCTGGGATGTTCGTCGTCCAGGCCTGGCGCTCTCAGCTTCTTCCTCACGATCTGGTCCTTGTCCGCGATCGCGCCCAGGTAGTCCGGATCGAGCCTGATCGGCGAGTCGGCGAACGCGTATCGGTCCGATCCCGCCTTAGTTTGTTTTGTTAGTGAATCTCGGTTCGCACCAAGATCCACCGGGGTCCCCGAAGGGACCTGGGGAGGATGTTGAGGTTTGTCTTCTAGATCTGTCTCCAGATCGCCCTCGATTCCGTCGACAGAGGTCCTCCGAGCACTCTGTCGATCCGCGGATCTCGTTTTGTTCAGCAGCGTCTTCGTCGATCCGATATCCGACGACGCCTCTTCCCCTGGTTCTTTCTTCACATGCGCATCTTCTACGGACTCACGGTGAAATCCGGAGTCCCCACGAGATCCGGGCACGCGCACCATTGTGGTGTAGCGGGATCGGCCAAAATTTGGTTAAGGTTAAGGCCTGATCGAGCTTCCCGCCAGCGCCCAGACACCGACTAACGGAGGGGTCCCCCAACGATCCGTGATCGGCTGAACTTGTTCTCACCTTGTGTACCCGTCGGCGGGCTGGATCTGCTCTCTCGGGGCTCCGAAGATGCAGCACTTAATGAAGATCGAATGTCTTGGCGTGACGCGGGGATAGTTTGTGGAGCAGCGCGGTAATCTTCGCTCTGCGTCCGAGTATACGCTCCGATCGAGGGTTCTTCGCTTCGATCGGTCGGCCTGGAGTTGATCCAAGGCCTGTAGTTGCCTTTCCGGGTGTGTTCCTTCCTTTCCTGAGTTGCTTGCCGCTTCCTATAGCGGGATCGAGGTTGATCGAGAGGAGAAACGATCGCCGGCCAAGCACTAATATCCGGTCGATCGAGGACATGCACACAAGAGATAGATCACTAGAGTAGGTCAAGCTGGCCAATGTATTAATCCAGTCTTAACCGTACCGCTAGTTCACTACCCAAAGTGCCGACACTGCCGAGGCCAATGTACTTGGTGACTTGAGGGGACTTGTGCTCTTCGGTGCAAATTCTGCTCTGATTTAGGTTTAGCTGCCGCTACCATCTCATCTACCATCCTACAACTCCACAATCACTGGATTCTTGTCCTGACTTCGTCCTCCATGTGCATCCCATCGTGGTCGATCCACGATCCACGATCAACCCTCGATCGGCTCCCGATCGACGATCGACTCCTGATCTGCGATCGACTCCCGATCGGCGATCGGCGATCAACTCCCGATCGACGACTCGTGCCGGTTGCCGTACGCCGCCGATCCATCACCTTCTGTCCTCGGCCATCCTAGATCTGCGAGATCTGTCGTCGATCGGGGCTTGGGTCGACCCCGAATCACGCCACGGTTCGAGCACGATCATCCACAATCCGGCTTGCCACATGTCCTGCCTTACGCGCCGCCGTCATCGGGCCACTTGAGATCTCCCGAAGAACTCCCTCTGATCCATAGACCCTCGCGGCCTGTCTCTCGATCGCTGATCCCCCATACTTCCAGTCGATCGGCCCTGCCGCCTTTCTCGGAGATCCATTCTTATTCGGCACTTCTCCACAGACGCGATGCCGGAGTGCAGAGCAAGATGATGCCGCTGTTCGATGGGCCCTACCAAGTCGTGGTCCTCCAAGAACATGGTACGCTGACACTTGACAAGGGTCGCTACATGGAGACCGTCAGCGTCGAGACTGTGAGGCCGCCGCACATGATGGATGAGGACGGCTGTGCACCAGCACGGATGTGGAGCTGGACTTGCATTTTGTATAACCTCGGTTGAACCAAGCCGAGTACATGTTGAACCAACCCAAGTACATGTGTAGCTGTAGATTGCAGTTGGTTGACGTTGAATGTAACGGGGTACAATCAAGTGTACCCATTACATGAAGAGTGACGGGTGTCACTCTCCCGAGTACATGCACATGGTACCAGTAGCTCCGCAAGCCAACCATTTGAGTTTGTGTGGGCTTTTGTATAGTTAACTTGTAGTTTGTATTAAGACCATGTTAACCTCTACCAAAACACAGTCAGTCTTATAACCTACTCCTTTGTAGCAAACCGTTCCCTTTGATGGTGAACTGCTGTTCACCTGGATATTAATATCCACACGCACTTCCTCTGTGCATTGTGCTGTGTGACCCCGTCACACTTGGTAGCACTCGTAGTCAATCCTACGCCTACGCGGGTAGATTGGTCTACCTTAATCCTCGGTGGCTCATGTCTGTGAGCCTCGATGAACGGAAGTGAGTTTCCTCACTTGACTGACTCGCAGTTCGAGTCGGTGCGGAAGATGGCGGGCATCTTCGGAAGAGATGCCCTCCGGAGCTTGGCGGCGGCGACGCCAGCCGAGCAGGTCGAGCGGGTGAGCGCGTTTGTCGAGTACGAACGTGGGCTCATCGCTCATGTGCAGGGAAACCTGCTGGCTCGGATGAGTGAGCCCAAACGGGTGCAGCCTAAGCCTCTGCGGCTAGCTGTGCCTCCGTTCGAAGGGAAGGAAGGTGATAATCTTCATTTCTGGATCCGGGAGACCGAGATTGCAATGAGCGCAGGTCTCATCTCGGCCGAGAACCTTCGAGTCGCCTTTGCGCTCTCCAATCTTGGTGGACGTGCCAGGACTTGGGCGTATAGATGTCGCCTGGATGTTTCACATTCTGGGCTCAGCTGTATGAGCAGCTTAGAGCCGCTTTTCTACCGGCGAACAACGAGTTCCGCCAGCGCTCGCGCTTCCTTGCCTGCAAACAAGGGGAGCGCGAGCTGTACGCGTACGTACAGGAGATGCGCACGTTGGCAGCCTCGCTGGTGGGGAACCCACTGTCGGAAGACGTCAAGATGACAGTCTTCGTGGACGGCCTGAAGGTCGGTCCTGCGCGCACGCAGTTGTTCCGCGTGCGCACCGCCACTATGGAGGAGGCAATCCAAGTCGCCCTCCAGGAGAAGTACAGCCACAAGCAGGCTGGTGCTCTGGCTGTTGTACAGCCTGTGGTCGCTGACAGCGAACCAGAACCCATGGATCTGAGTTCGGCTGAACAGTATTCTGTCCGCTGCTATGGTTGTGGCGGACTTGGACACTACCAACGTGTCTGCCCATCGCCAGGGTCTGTGAAGAAGACCTACCCGACGACCAGAGGGTCAAGGGGGCGCCGACGCCATGCACCGTCAGGTGCTCAAGGGGGACACAACCACCAGTAAGGACGAGGGCCTTGCTGGGGTTGGCCCGAGTCTTTGTGATGGGTGTACGGAAGGCGTACACCACAGAGACCCGGGGTCCCTTGCGAGCACTGACGCTCGCATTGGTGAAGGACAATGGTGGGTTGTCGGTAATACACGTGAGTGTACGGGGGTAATGGTATCCCTAGACATGATTGAGTCTGGGACGTCGCGCGGATGTTCGCACGTCGCCAGATGTGTCGGTTGGAATAACGACACAAATGCCAAGGCTCTGCGAGAGAGTCGAAGCACAAGGGCAGGTCTCATTGACTGATGCTGGGCCGAAGAAGAACCTTGGGGTCCGCTGTGACCCTGGCTGCCGCGCTCGAGGGCGCTGACAGCAATGGAACCGCCCATGGTCCCGGACATGAAACCGTACATGGTCCCGGACATCGTGCCGAAGTCGGCCCTGGGCATGGAACCGTATATGCCCTCGGCTTGAGCAAGTATGACTTGGCCCTGAGTGCGCCGTGCAAGCTGCACAGGCTCTTGGTCGAGTAGCGCGACAACGCCTTGAGGCTAAGTCAGCCCTCTGTGTCTGACAGACCATTGGTGAGTCATGTTCCCACCTCTGGACAGACACAAGGGCGTCCGATGGGACCGCCAAGGCGCTGGATGCGTCCGACAAGACGAAGAAGAAGGAAGGAGGCATCACTGACATGATGATCTCCGTGAAGAAGGTGCAGTGTATCTGCAACCGAGGGCTGTTATGCCTGGCATGTGGAGCTGCCTCAACAAGCAACTCCGGTGCTGAGAATCATTGCTCGGCATGAGCATTGACAAGGGTGGTGTTCGATGACACCACCAGGTGGGTAACCAAGGACCACTAACTAGCGGGTAACTTAGTTCCGCACAGAGCATGTAATGCTGAGGAGGCCGCTCAAGGCGGTTAACCAAGTACCACACACGGTCGCCCAGACCTTAACTGAAGAGGAACGCGCTGCACGCGCTTCCTGTGTGGGTAACCAAGTACCACACACAGTCGTCCAGACCATAACTGAAGTGGAAGGCCCTGCAGGCACTTCCTGTGTGGGTAACCCAGTTCCACACCAGGTCACTCAGACGGTAACGGATTGTGAAGCCGCATGATGCGCTTTCTGTGTGGGTAACGTAGTTCCATACGATGCCGTAAGGCTCCGCATGAGCTGAAAGGAGTCGCTCGAAGCGACTTCAGCGTGAGTAACTTAGTTCCACGCACGGTCAGTATGACCAAGACTAGTGATCAGGTCACTTGGGTCTCCTTGCGTGTGGTGGATGACCACACGGAGTTTAAGAGGCTCGAGACACCGTCACGATGTCATAGCTGCACGGTCCTCTTGAAGGCGCCGCGCGGCTCTGATTTTAAGTGGGGGAGGAGTGCGCGGAAGCACTTCCTCCAAGGGCTTGACACCCGGTCATCATGGATGACTTTCGACTGGGCGTCGACCAGCGCAGCTGTGGTCATGCGCACAGAAGCCGTGGCTTGGGTACACGACGTACCTGCGGCAATGCATGTTGCGTCGCCGCCGACTCGGCGAGCATGGTCGAGCACGACTGGAGTGTGTCTGCCGGAGGGCAACACCTCAATGACCACATGCAGGAGCATGCTCGGTCTGCAGGCAAAGGCCCCTGCGCGGCAGTGATCGTTGGTACGGTCTGTCGCGGATAGCACTGTGCGGCGTTGGGACAACAAGTGTCCATGACTCGGTGCCGAGATGGCTGAGTCTGAGTATGCGTTCATGCCATGCAGCTAATCTGAATGCAGGACAAGCTATACGCTGTCATGGGTGCCATAGCCCGAAGACGTGGGTAACAGAATAACACGTCAAGTCACGCAGACTCAAACTACATCCAGGCTGGTAGATGCCAAGCCCTGGTCGACGATGTTGACCCAGAGCCAAGGAAGGGTTGCTGCCCGTGCCACCGGAGTCTGCTGGCATAGTGACTCGGTGCTGCAGGGCGGCGCGAGGTTAGACGGCCGGCTGCCGCCTGACCCGCCGGGGCTCAAATCGTAAGTGGGGGAGGGGATCGGAAGTGCCCTTCCTCCCGAGGTCTCTGGCATGAGACTTGCTTCGTCGTAGAAGCCAGTGTAGTGGCTGCACCATGCAGCCACTCACGAAGTATTGCACGAAGGCGCTGGACCTGATGCATCGCTGCTCAGGTCCCATGGTCATGATGACCAATGGCCAGCAACCTTGGCAGTGGCTACTGTTGCTGCTGGGCCGAAGATGGCACGCGCACTCGCTGCTGGAAGGCTGTCTCGGTCAGGCAAGGACATGGCAGCCAGTCTGCGGCTTGGTCCGCGGACGATGGCATGTGTACATGCGCAACACCATGCCGCAGGGTGATGCTGTTGCTACACTGGACGCGGTGCGTCTACCGGCCAAGTAGCCATCAGCACCACGCCAAAGCTCCAGACTGTTGCTACGCTGGGTGCGGCACGTCTGCCGGCCAGGTAGCCATCAGTCCCGAGCATGGGTGTTACCCACAAGGGGAGAACCCGAAAGTGTTTACTTTGCAGGCATTCACAGTTGGCGCGGCACGTGCCGCACCTGTAAGGCGCGAAGCCATAAGCGTGCACGCGGCACATACTACCTGTGAGATAGTCGCGGTGTGTGACGCTCACTGTGCGCGTGGCACTTGGTGTACACGATGTACCCGCAGTGCACGCGACACTTCTTGTGCACGTGACACTTGAGGTGCACGAGGCACTTATGGCAGTCGTGGTACGTGTCATACACTACATGCCTTTGGTGTATGAGGCGGTGCCCTCGTACACCTTGAGGTCCTGTATGGACTGTGTGCCATGCGGTCTTGCGCGCACACCGACCTGGTGTTGGTCGCCGCGACGCAGGATGCAATCGCCGGTGACGGAGGGCAGTACACCCCACACCACGATGAAGTACCCTTGCGGTACCCTGGTGTCGAAGGAAGATACCTTAGCGTCGGCGACGTGATGGCCGTGACGCGCTGCAGGGCTTTAGACAAGTCCGCCGCGTTGCTCTGTATGATGAGCGGGTTGCTGGAAGCAGCCATGATCGCTCAAGCAAACACGACGTTGAAGCATGACGCTTCATGGCTGTGGTCAGCGCTTGACCATAGCCCATGGGTCCAGCCGACGTATTCGGCCGACCGGCACACCGTGCTGTGACGAGCGGGGCCCTGTCGGGCCGCTGTCATGGCCGGAGATGAGCAACACAGCTCTCTCCATGGTTTCGCTACGCGCTGACCGGAAAGGTGCTGTCCCTCGCGGGGGGCACTGCAGCACGAACGTGCCAGCGGGGCCCGAGGGCCATGCGACGCCAACTGCTGGTTGTCTACGAGGGACACCGCAAGTTTGGAGGAACATGCATCCCGTGCCGAGGCACTCTGCGCCTGCTAGCGCTGTGGATACGGCCACTAAAGGCGTCGGCTTCGCGACCAACATCGCCGAGGGCAGGGGGGTTCCGCGCGGGGTGCCCGCTGCGGGCACAAGTCACTGTGGGCGTGACGATGAGGCGCGCCAGCCTTGGCGAATTCGACCTTTGGGTGTTCAGATTCTCTCGAAGCTGATTGGAGAATCAGATGTGACTCTCAGATAAGTTCACCTGGATAGTAATATCCACACGCACTTCCTCTGTGCATTGTGCTGTGTGACCCCGTCACATTGAAGTTGAAGTGGTTAGGAAGCAAGGAGACCACAAGGACGTACTAGGATACCAAGGAAGCACGAGAAGTCTAACCAACGGCAAAATACACTCAGTTGACAATTTTCCCTCTACTACAACAACTACCACGTGACATCCTTATCTATAATAATGGGGCGCTGATTTAGGTGTGGATTTCTTTAAAGCGTATCCGTATTTAATACGGAGACGCTACGGACACTAGAGCACGAATCCAATTGGTTTTAGGCACAAGGTAGCACTCCACCACTATGACGCAGGAATGACCACATGCATACGGGAACCGGGAATTTGTGAATTAACGTAAATTCCCGAATAATACCCCTTACCCGTATACATGTAGTACCCTCTAAAACGTAACCCAATGTGTATCCCAGGGTTACAATGTTACTTCCATACAAAGATCAAGTATATATTTATGAATTTATTGTCGAAATCATGTTTATACTGTTTAATATCAATAATTTAGCATATTTGTTTTGAAAATGGGAGGGTGCTAATAAATAGTGCCCGGGGTTTTATTCGGTAATGTCCGTTAGGTACAGCAATCTGCGTCAATAAGCAACGGGTCCTTAACTTATAATCTAACAAAATTTATATTATGCTGGTCGCGATGTGGCAACACGGAAGATGGGCAAGTTGCCCTGCATGTACTGAGAGGGCACAAATCTAGTGAATGAGCAAACACGGGTGGCAAGCCTTGGAACGACCTAGAAGTTATGGACTTCGTAATGATCGCGGTCACCGACGGGGTCAACCTAACAGAGCAATGACATTCACCACACTATGAAGATATACTGCGATGTAGTGGTGTGAGGCTCTTGGATTTAGTCTTAGGACTTCCAGTAGCTTCTAGTTGGAGCCTCCTACAGCACTGTCGGTTTGGCCCACAGAAAAACCATTATACCTAGCTAAATCAATACATTGTGGGTTTGACCGTCCTACGTCTTGTCTTTGTTGGTCACGTATTCCTTTTATACACTCTGAAATCCAGTATATATCAGGCGTTGCTTACTCACGCAGATTACTGTAGCAGGTTCAGCCAAGAACTCTATTTGCCGCAATTCTCAATTCTAGTCCAGAACGGGTCCGTCTTCTACTGTATATTGGTCACCAATTCAAATGCAGAAACACGAAGTGGTAAAACAAAACAAAAATCCTGTGATGTGTCGATGAAACGCATTCCCACGGATTGGTTGTATTGTATGCGGTTTACACTCAGTGCAAGCTTTGCTTCAGCCCCGTATCCCTACATATCCGACGGCTGCGGCTGTCCTAGTCTGTAATCTGTACACTATGCATTTCCACGGATTGGTATTAAAAACACCATTGTTATACATGTACAGTATCGTTTTTTTTACAAAACAAATTTAGTGCTGTCGACACCACATGAATTTGTATATCGCGACATAAATACGGTAAATGCATCAACGGGCAACAATGCTGACGGTACAATGTATACGTCCTAGCCCACCTTGGAGTGAATTACCGTTTGTCTTCTTCTTTGAAATCAATCTTCGTGGCTTCAGACTACATGTAAAGCGGTGGCGATGCAATGGGGCGGTGGGGGTAGGGGGGGTCCTCTGCAAAGTTTGCTTTTCGACTGGAAGATTTTACTATGGAAGTATATTCTTCTAGTTGTGCACACCTCGTGAGACTTCGGCTACCCATTTTGGCCCTTTGCCATTTTCCAGGGATCATAGCGAATCGCTAGGGGTGATACGTTTTGGGTTACACACAGCGATTCTAATAAAACTAACGTTTGAGCCTTTCGCCGATGGTCACTGTGCCGTCAAGCGCTCGTGGTTTACTGTAGCCTACTGCATATTAGTCGCGAGCACGTGGTTTAATCGGCGGCACGCACAGTACCACCTCGACTAGATAACGTGAAGACAGTCGTGGCAGCACCCGTCGTCTGCTGCGCACGAACGCCTCCTGTGCACTAGGAACCTTTGCACTGCCGCGCATATCACGCCTGCGGTACACGTAACCAACCGAGTCGGCCACTTCCTGCCAGTCCTTTGCGCGGTGTTCCAGCCAAGGTGTCCGCACTGTTATCACGATATCGTCGGGTGCCAGGCCACAGAACTTCTCTCCACTGTCGACTGATGTCGGGAACCTCACCTCATGAACACACAGAGCAGAATGGTTGGGCTCCAAATCGCATCAGCACAGGCCGCGACTAGCCCGATTCGACAGTCAATGCATCCGTGGCACACTGTACCAGCTGCATCTGTTTCAGCGGAAGGACGAGCTTTTAGAGTCGCAGGTAACCCGGGTCACGCGTCCACAGCGTGACCTCTCCCCAAACGCTAGCAGTGACTTAGCGATGCGCTCATGACCTTCTTCAGGTATCCTTCCCTGGGCCCAGACAGCACAACGCCACCCAGTCATTCGTCGCACCTTTCCCTCAAACCACCAAGCTGCAAGCTACCGCCGTCCCTGGTCCTCGCCATTCCTCAATTTCCGTCGGTCCTAGCAACAACAGATATGGTGTCCAGCTCATTCGCCGCCTTGGTGATCGCCACCGCCAATTTGGCCCTGCGTGTCGATGCGCACAGCCACATGATCGACCCGATGCCGACGTGGCCCGTATCCTGGGCCACCAACAACTTCGCGGCCACCATCGCCGGCCAGACGTACCTCCCGTGTCCCGACGGCATGTCCTACTCGACAGCTCCAGAGCTCAACACGGAGGCCTACTGGACCGCCTTCAACGAGAGCTCGTACACGTCGCTCAAGGACCTGGTCGACAAGACGGCAGAGGTGCAGACGCTGTCGCCCTTCGGCACCGCTACCCTCGAGTGCGGCTTCTCCCTCGCCAACGGATCAGCTCGTGATATCCCGTCCGAGTATGTTGAGTGGAATCAGCTCACGGAGGGCCACGACGGCCCCTGCGAAGTGTACTGCGACGATGTCTTGGCCTTCGAGAATGATAACTGCGCCGAGAACCTTCCAGGTTCTCCGAGCCAGTGGCCGTACGACGTCTCCAAGTGCGAAGGCGCCTCGCGTCTCACTGCCTACTGGATCGCCCTGCATGGCCTCCCATGGCAGGTGTACATCAACTGCGTCCCGCTCACGAGATCGGTGAACAGCACCACCGTAGCAGCAGCCTCCAGTACGTCGTCCGGCTCCACATCGACGACTTCGACTACTTCTGCACCTGTGGCGACCACTGCAACCCCCAGTAGCACGACCCCAACCAGCACGACGGCTACTCCAACGGTGGCCACAACAACTTTAACTGCTTCTTCCATCGCTGGTGAAGCAGAGGACTCCGAGTGCGGCTCGCTCGACGTGGCTGGGTCGGATGAATCGGACTGCGAGCCTCTCGACGTCGCCGGATCGGACGAATCTGGCTGCGGGTCCCTCAATGTTGCCGGAGACGACACCGACGAGTCAACGTCGTCCTCTACCTCCACCAGAACCTCCACATCAACCGGAACTTCGACTTCGACTGGAACTTCGACTTCGACGGGGTCCACCACCACCACTACGACGTCGTCGGCGGCGGGTGAGTCCGACTCGGACGAGGTTGCGGGTGACGCTGACACCACCGCGAGCTACACGGACGACTCCGAGTGCGGATCTCTCGACGTGGCCGGCGACGACGACTCGGAGTGCGGGTCGCTCGACATGGCCGAGAGCGCCGAGTCCGACGCCGCCTACACGGGCTCCTCGACGGGCATCACCTTCAGCACTATCCAGGGCACCACCAACGCCGGCACGGTGTCCCCGCAAGCCCAAGGAGCAGTAGGATCGCTCATGGATGTGCGTCCGTCGTGTTAGCTTGAATGTTTTACATCGTATCCGTCGTTTGGAAATTTTGGCTACATTTGCCCAATATGTTATTGTGAGTTCTACTCTAATTTTCCGATCGGGGCGGATTGAATCGACCGTGGCAAACCGCCGGCGAATCGCCAAAGCACTTGGGTTGACTATGGTCGCCCGGTTATGCCCCCTTGACTCCCTACTAAGTACGGATTGGGGCCGGCGATTCGGCAAATGACTTGATGTTTGTATTGGTCGGTTGTAGACCTGTTTAGTGCAGTGCACGAAAGTCCCCACAAATGCACTATAAAGTACTTTAGTGCACGCGCTAATGTCCAGCATCAGTTGTGTGCAGGTGCGCCAAAAGTGCACTAAAGTACTTTATAGTGCAGTGCACGAAAGTCCCCACAAATGCACCATAAAGTACTTTAGTGCACGCGCTAATGTCCAGCATCAGTTGTGTGCAGGTGCGCCAAAAGTGCACTAAAGTACTTTAGTGCATTTGTAGGGACTTTCGTGCACTGCATTAAACAGGTCTAGTCGGTTGGACAGGGGCCCCAAAAGTTTTGGGTCGGTTTTGGCCCAAAACCGACCCGATTCGGCAAATTTGGCCGGAATTCACAATATATAAGCTGAATGTATCGAAATGATAGACGCCAGTGTCCTTAAATGATACACTCAATTCCATGTTCAGTCACACGATTTCCGATTCCGAGCGGCCCTCCACACCAAACAACCGCTCGACTTGCTACAGTAGTGCAATGGCGGACGACATTTCGACGTGGGACGCCGCGGGCGTCGTGGCGCGGGCCAAGGCGCTGATCCACTCGAGCAATGTGCGTGTCTTCTGCTTCCCCTCCGCCTTCGCTCTCTGGTCATGCAACGCGCAGCATCCAGCTCGCTCTGTAGCCGACGCAATCCTCCTCTATAGAGCGGAACAAGTCCAGCGTGACGCAAGTCGTTTCCCCACTAATTTCCCCCTTTTTGCGTCATATTCTGCAGTACGAGAAGGTGGCGGATGCGCGCAAGGGCGTGGACGACACGCTGGCCCAGTGGGTGGCGGCCATTCAAGCTCAGAGCGACCCCATGACCGTCGCGAGGGGCAGCACGGCCGTCGTGGCGCTCTGGCGCCAGTACGCGGCCCTGGAGATGGAGCTGCGCCAGTTCAAGCAGGCCACCAAGGTCTTTGAGCGGGCCGTGAACTGCCCCGTGGCCGGCTCGAGCACGGCCCTGTGGCTGCAATACGCAGACTTCTGCGTGCAGAGGAAGAAGTTCTCGAACGCCCGCAAGATCTTCGTGCGCGCGCTGCAGGCGCTGCCGGACACGGAGCAGGCCCAGGTCTGGGCTAGGTTCTACGGCTTTGTGTGCACCCACGTGGACAACAAGCTGTCCCTAGCCATGCTGCAGCACCAGGTCATGCCGGACAAGTTCCCGCAGCCAGGGACGACCCCTGCACCGATGCCTGTTGCTGCAGTATCGGCCCCTTCTGCTGCTGTTACTGCGCCCGCAGCTCCTGTTGTAGCAGCTTCTACTCCGGTGGCGGCGACCCCGAACACGATCCCGAGTACGTTGCAGCCGCAGCAGCCATGTGCTGCGAGCACCGGGCCGGGAGTTGTGTCTCTTGTGGACCCGGTTGTAGCTTTTATTGACAAGACTGGCGAAGTTAACCCCGCACCGACGCCAACCCCGTCTCCTCTTGCCGTGGAGAGCGTGGGCCGCGCGGTGGATCGTGTAGGCGCAGTGAAGCGGCCCTCAGACCCTCGACTTGCCGGCGATGCTAAGCGCGTCAAGCAGGATGTAGCCGTGCCTGACGCAACGGCTGCGCCTGCCGCTGCTGAGCCTACTGCGTACTTCTCGCACATTCCGCAAACGCTTCCGTTTATACCCAGTTGCCCGCACTTGCTGTTTGATAGCGTGGCGGACGGTGAGGCTCAGAAGCAGATTGGTAACGAGCTTCTGGAGAGGTTGTCTGATGTCTTGGGCGACAGCGCCGTCTTTGAGGGCGTCCGCGATCTTTGTGACAACCAACGCACCCGTGACCGTGAGATGCTATACCGCTGGCAAGAGCTCGTTGGCATGCAAATGAAGGAGGGCAGCGAATTGTTCGCACGTCACGTGGCACTCGAGATGCAGCACGGATTCTCGGACCCTCGTGGACTTATTGCGCTCAAGACGCAGCACTTGGAACAGCGCCGCGAGTTCTCGAGTCGCTGTCAGATGTCCCAGCAGCAATTTATCGAGATTTGTGCCATGGACCGCGCCAACGCTCTGAAGGCTCAGCAGATCTCGCTCGAGAACATGAAGATTCCGGAAATGTTGGTGACTACGGACTCGGAAGTCGTCAGTTTGCAGGTAGGTACACTGGGATATCCTAGCGTATTGGGCGTTATGCTGATGCTGTCCTGTGCTTGGAGATTATGGGGCCAATGTCTGACTCGTATCTGTGTTTGTCAATGATCGCTTGTGTATGTGTTGCTGTATGCAGCGTGCTATTGTAGGTTTGATCCTGGAAGCCGAGAAGCTGTGGCGTGAGGAGAATCAGCGGTCAAATGCTGCTGAAGCATCCGCTGCTAGCAAGAAGGGCTCGCAAACATCTTCTGCTTCCGCAGCACCTAACCGTCCTCCTATGCGGCAGCGGCGCGACAGCCAAGATTCCTCTACTTCCAGTCACTCTACTGCTCGTAGCTCTAGTGGCGGCGGTGGAGGTTTCCGTGGCAGCGGCAACGGTCATGGCCGACAAGACCAGCGCGGATCTCGCAACTGGGGCGGTAATAACGGGAACAACCGCCGCCGTGGAGATCGTGGCGACCCGCGTGGAGGGCGAGGCCGCTCGAACAAGTGGGACATTCAGCCTCCGCAAGCCAGTCCTCCTGGTGCCGCTGCCGCTGCCCCTTCGCAACCGCATTCACGTTACGATTACCCTGGACAACAGGCTGCGCCTAGACTGCAAGAACAGCAGCAGATGCCTATGTATGGTCGGGGGCCGCAACGGATGCAGGCGCCTCCGCAGCAGCAGCAACCGCGCCAATTCCAGCAGCAGCCACCGCCGCACGGTGCACCGAATGCACCGCCCTATGATGAATATGGAGGCCGCCAAGGTCCCATGCCAGAGCAGCAGGGTTATGCACCCCAGCCTTCAGGCGCAAATTTCTCTGGGCCGCAGGATGGCCCTCGCGATCGCTTCGTAGGACAAGGAGGCCCTTCTAGAGGTGGCCATGGCGCATGGCCGCAGCAGCAGCAACAGCAGCAACAGGTATTTCCACCGCAGCAGCAGCAACAGCCAATGCGGCAACGCTCGGGCCCGCCCGCTGCTGGTGCGTATGATCCTTCTCTCTCGCGATATGGAGCAGGTGCAGGGCCTGGTGCTGGGGGCCGAGATGACCCCGGTCCTGCCCCGTATGGCAACGCGAATGCGCGTCGCGGCGGCATGCCTGCCGAGGCTCCGTACTATCAGGAGCCACCCCAGCAGCAGCAGGCGCCCTACCGCCAGCAGCAACAGCTACCTCCGCAGCAGCAGCAACCCCCACGCCGTGACAACTTCCCTGCATATGCGTATGATCAGTACGGGCCACCTCAAGGCGAGTTCCAGCCGCGTGGAGGGGGTAGACCCATGGGAAATTACGGCCCCGGACCTGGCCAACAGCAGCCACCACCCCAAGAGATGATGCAGCGCCAGCAACCCCAGCAGCGTCACCAACAGCAGCAGCGTCACCAACAGCAGCAGCGCTACCAAGCGGATCACTTACTCCCGTCGCCTGCCCCTGGCATGAACAACCGTCGCAATCGACGTGGTGGTCGCTACGGCCGTCGGTGAGTCCCCCCCCAGTTAGTTTTGCCAGCGAATGGAAGCCGAATTGAATGTGTTAGGGCAGCGAGATGGAACTACGCATGACATAGGCCATGGCGAGCAGGACTAGCGAACGATGGCGCTTCAGACTTCTTCGTTGAAAAGTGCGGCACCCTTGCCTTGGGTCGTTGTTGCAGAAGCCAACCCTTTGAACGCTATGGTGATGCCTTACCGTCTACAAGATTCTTGGAGTAAGTAAGTACTACGCATGTAGTTTGAAGTAGACGGTCGCCATCTAACGTCAAACAAGCCAAACAAGAAGCAGCCCCCGAGTCCTTGAGCGGCGAGAGCTTCCTGCAACCAACGCCGCGGGCTTTGTTCATGTTCAATAACGCATCTTGTTAAACAGCGACCCGGCCACACGCTCAAGCACCAGCAATGTCTTCAGCGGCGCCATCGACGAGCGTTTTCAACCAGCAAAGTCTCCACAAACGTGAACGGTGCACCTCGCAATGCGAGTCGCATGCAGAAGTGGAGATACCGGTGGTCCATTCGCTCAAGTAGTCGAAGGCACTCTCGCCACTGCAACGGCGGCATGCGTCCCATAGACAACGGCAGGCGGTGTGAGCAGTGCTTATCGTGTCTGGCGGGGTGGTATTGCGCTCTTCACTCGGCAAAAAGCTCGACTGAATATTCGTGGGCCCGGGCCGTTGTGTTCACACGAACCTTCCACCGCGTTCTCGGTTGTTCAACTTGCCTGCTGACGTACGCAAAGAGCAGATCCCGCCGGCAAAGGTAACAAACAAGGGCCGGCCGGGCCCCACGTTAGAACAGTCTAGAACGCTTCGGTTGTCAAAGTCACTAATTAGTGACAGGGACACTTCTTCGGACGAAATACGTCTGATTCTGCACCCATCATCGCATCAATTCCCACAGTTTGAGTCGCTCCGGACTCAGATCCTTTGCTGCGCTGTCCGACTTCAAGCGCCCCGCCCCTGCTCCACCACACGCACAGGCGATCCAGCCCTTGTGACAAGGGGGCCGATAATGTGCGTCATTCGGAAATCTACCAGAGACCCCCCTAGTCTAGACAAGATGAACCCCACGCTCGCCATCGCCGTGAAGAAGGCCGCGCGCTTCTCGCCCGCGGGCCGCCGCCTGTTCTCGTCGGGCAAGGACATCCGCTTCGGCGTGGAGGGCCGCGCCGCCATGCTCAAGGGCGCGGACCAGCTGGCCAACGCCGTGCAGGTGACCTTGGGCCCCAAGGGCCGCAACGTGGTGATCGACCAGTCGTACGGCGCCCCCAAGATCACCAAGGACGGCGTGACGGTGGCCCGCAGCGTGGACTTCAAGGACAAGTTCGAGAACATGGGCGCGCAGCTCGTGCGCTCCGTGGCCAGCAGCACCAACGACGCGGCCGGTGACGGCACCACGTCGGCCACCGTGCTGACGCGCGCCATCTTCAGCGAGGGCTGCAAGTCGGTGGCCGCCGGCATGAACCCCACGGACCTGCGCCGCGGCATCCAGATGGCCGTGGACCACGTCGTGGACGGCCTGCAGAAGCTGTCGCAGGACGTGGCCGACAAGGAGAAGGTGGCCCAGGTGGCCACCATCTCGGCCAACTCGGAGACGGAGATCGGCAACCTCATCAGCGACGCCATGGAGCGCGTGGGCAAGGAGGGCGTCATCACGGTGCAGGACGGCAAGACGCTGTACAACGAGCTAGAGGTGGTCGAGGGCATGAAGTTCGACCGCGGCTTCATCTCGCCCTACTTCGTCACGGACAACAAGACCCAGAGCTGCGAGATGGAGAACCCCTACATCCTCCTGGTGGAGAAGAAGGTCTCGAGCCTGCAGAGCATCATCCCCATGCTGGAGACGGTCGTCAAGCAGCAGCGCCCGCTGCTCATCATCGCCGAGGACGTCGAGAGCGAGGCTCTGGCCGCCCTGGTCATCAACAAGATCCGCGGTGGCGTCAAGGTGTGCGCCGTCAAGGCCCCCGGCTTCGGTGACAACCGCAAGGCCACCCTGCAGGACATGGCCGTGCTGACGGGTGCCACCGTCATCTCGGAGGACTTGGGCCACCGCCTCGAGACCGCCACTCCGGACATGCTGGGTAGCGCCAAGAAGGTGACCGTCACCAAGGACGACACCCTGCTGCTGGACGGCGCTGGCGCCCCCGAGGCCGTGGAGGAGCGCGGCAACCTGCTGCGTGCCTCGATCGAGAGCACCACCTCGGAATACGAGAAGGAGAAGCTCCAGGAGCGTCTGGCCAAGCTGAGCGGCGGCGTTGCCGTGATCAAGGTTGGCGGTGCCAGCGAGGTTGAGGTCGGCGAGAAGAAGGACCGCGTCGTGGACGCGCTGAACGCCACCCGCGCGGCTGTTGCCGAGGGCATCGTGCCCGGTGGCGGTGCCGCCCTCCTGTGGGCCTCGCGCACGCTCAACACGCTGTACGACTCGTGCGCCAACCTGGACCAGAAGGTGGGTGTGGAGATCGTCGAGCGCGCTTGCCGTGCCCCCGCCACGCAGATCGCCAAGAACGCCGGCCACGAGGGTGCCGTCGTTGTGGGCAAGCTGCTGGAGAACGACCAGGCCGAGTTCGGCTTCAACGCGCAGACTGGCGAGTACGTCAACATGGTTGACGCTGGTATCATCGACCCGACCAAGGTCGTGCGCACGGGCCTGGTGGACGCCTCGAGCGTGGCGTCGCTCATGATGACGGCCGAGGCCCTCATCGCCGACCACCCGGAGGAGGCCGGCGCGGCCCCGCCGATGGGCGGCATGGGTGGCATGGGCGGTATGGGCGGCATGGGCGGCATGATGTAAGCGCGCCGCCAGCCTCCCCGTCCGTCAGCTAGCCAATGAACCCTCGCACTGCGCAGCCTGCATGCTGGGCGCCGTGCGGGAGAAAGATCCGATGTGAAGCGTGGAGCTGTTGCGACTGAACGAAGGGACCGAGCAGCGAGCGTCGTGTATTTCTCGTGGAGAGTAGCGCAGCGCCGCCGCGCTCCTCTCGTTGTCATTGCAGAAAGCGTGTAAGGAGAATAGAATTATTAGTTCGCAACTGAGTCTGAGTACCGGTAGAATTTTCGACTGCGGAGCTCCATGCCACCACAGTTAGCATAGCAACGTGTTGATGGTTTCGAAGTAAATCAGTGCTGGCCGGACAATAATCAGCAGCTGCAGCCTCGAGAGCGAGCAAGCAAGTGAACGGATTCGTGCGATGATGCCAATCAATTTGTCCCAAAAGTGTATCCATCCATCCAATTACTCGAAAGTATCTCATTCGTCAATTCTCGCCCCAAGTCTCAAGTCCTCCCTCCATGACGTTGGACGACGCTTCCTCGGCCGCTGGCATGCGGCAACGCAAGCCGCACAACGCCGCCTCCAGTGGTGAGGCCGCCGCCGCAGACGCCGTGGCCGACGCGTTCGTGGCCGCCACGCACGACAACGCGCAGGCCAAAAAGAAGTTCCAGCAGGCCGCGCGCTCGCTCGGCCGCACGCAGAGCTGGCACGCGCGGGCCGCCAACCACCTGGCCAAGAAGCGCATCTACTCCATCCTGGCCGGTGTCGTCATCGGCGTCGTGGCCGTCATCGGCTTCCAGAGCTACTACCTGGAGAAGCCGCTCATCAGCGAGGACTCGCTGCTCAAGGTGCGGGAGATGTTCGACAACTTCAACTGGTCCGTGAACGTCCGAGAGGAGCTCCTGGCGGCCTTCGACAACCGCCCTGCTCTTCTCGGGGCGGCCGAGAAGCGGCCGGGCCTGCAGTTGTTCCAGAAAGAGAACGTCACGGCCTACTCGCCCGTGGTGCTCGTGCCCGGCTTCACGTCCACGGGCCTCGAGATCTGGAACGGCAGCGAGTGCAGCAAGGCCTACTTCCGCCAACGCATGTGGGGCACGTCCAGGATGCTGCAGCAGTTCATGATGAACCAGAAGTGCTGGCTCGAGCACATGATGCTGAACCGCACGTCCGGGATGGACCCGGACGGGATCAAGCTGCGGGCGGCCAAAGGCCTGGAGGCGGCCGACTACTTGATCGGCGGCTTCTGGGTCTGGGGCAAGATGGTCGAGAACCTGGCCGAGATCGGCTACGACAGCAACAACCTCTACATGGCCGCGTACGACTGGAGGCTCATGCCGCATCTGCTGGAGGTGCGCGACGGGTACTTCACCAAGCTCAAGTACACGATCGAGATGGCGAAGATGTCGGCCGGAGGCCGCAAGGTCATGCTGGTGACGCACTCGTACGCCACGCAGGTCTTCTTCCACTTCCTCAAGTGGGTTGAGAGCGAGAACGGCGGCAAGGGAGGCGACCAGTGGGTGGAGAACAACGTCGAGGCGTTTGTGAACATTGCCGGACCGACGCTGGGAGCAGTGAAGACGATCAGTGCGTTGATGTCGGGCGAGATGAAGGACACGGCGGAGTTGGGCGGACTTTCCAAGTTCTTGGGATACTTCTTCAGCGTGTCGGCGCGCACGCAGTTGGCGCGGTCGTGGTCGAGTGTGTTCTCGATGCTGCCGATTGGCGGTGACCGCATTTGGGGCACTGCGGAGTCGGCTCCTGATGATGTGGTCGCTGCCTCGCCCCTCTCGACGGGTGAAAACTCTACGGTGGACCCAAAGAAGGTGAAGGAGCACGTCGAGCGCTTCGGCTCGAACGGCCAAATTCTGCGTTTTGTCAACAATACGCATGAGAATATCACCGCTGGAGGTGTGCAGAAGCTGCTATCAGAGCTGGACCCGTACCTGGAGACCTTTAGATCATCGTTGAGCACTGGCATTGCTGAAGATCCGTCGCTGCCCGAGTACGACCAGTCCAAGTACTGGACGAACCCACTTGAAGCCGCTCTCCCTAAGGCGCCCAGTCTGAAGCTGTTCTGCTTCTACGGTGTGGGCAAGCCGGTGGAGCGGGGATACACCTACGGCGAAAACCTGCCAATGGAAGACAACGTCACGGTGAACGGCAAGCGTGTGGCGCCTTACGTGTTCAACACCGATGTCGACGATCTTCCGTATGTGAAGGACGGTCTCCGGTATTCAGACGGTGATGGCACCGTTCCTCTGGTGTCGCTGGGACTCATGTGTGCCAGTGGCTGGCGCTCCAAGAAGTACAACCCGGGCGGTGTCGATGTGCGCGTCCGCGAGTACAGGCACAACCCCGTTTCCATTTTGTTCGACGCTCGTGGAGGCCCCGAGACAGCCGACCACGTCGATATCATGGGTAACCACGGCCTCATCCGAGATGTTCTGCTGGTTGCAGCCCGCGCGTACGATCGTGTTCCTGAAAACATCACGTCCAGCATCGTGGACATCGCGGAACGCGTTGGTGAACTGTAGTTCTTGCTACTAAAACTACATAGTACTGCTCTGGTCTAAATAGCCTGTCTAAATAGCCTGGGAGCTTTTAAGCTTAAAAGTGTGTGAATGGTGTTGTTGTTGCACAGGAAAAGAGATCGCGTGTTGTGCGAACTCAAGCATTCATGGCCCATGTGCTGTGTGTAGTTCAATCAATACAGCCCCCCCCCCCCCCTGCTCAGCCTAGCGTCAACTCGGGTGCCACTGTTGAGCCTGGGGCTATTCCGGGGTTGGGCGCCTCTTCACTGCTTCTCCGACCGTTATAACTGTGCCTGCTTGTGAGCAGCCCGCCCAGGTCCTTCCTTGATCGCGGTCTTTGGCAACATGGGCGGAATGGGGCGCAAGAAGCTCGGCGTCGTGAGCCTGGCGCTCATCACGTACTTCAACGTGAGCGGCGGGCCGTGGGGGTCGGAGCCCATCGTCGCGGCCTGCGGGCCGCTGGTCGGAATCTTGGCGACGCTCGTGTTCCCCTTCATCTGGTGCCTGCCGCTGGCCTTGTCGTTCGCCGAGCTCTTCTCGGCCTTCCCGACGGACTCGAGCTTCTGCACGTGGGTGGGCAAGGCGTTCGGCCGGCGCATGGGCTTCCAGGTCGGCTACTGGTCGTGGGTGGCCGGCGTCATCGACAACGCCATCTACCCGTGCCTGATGGTGGATTCCGTCTACGCGGTGCTGTCGGGGCCGCACGAGCTGCACTCCTTCATGGTCCCGACGTGGATGTACCTCGTCCGGGTGACGGTCGCGACGGTGTTCATGCTGCCGACCATCTTCAGTATCGACGCGGTGGGGCGCTTCCTGCTGGTGCTCGGCCTGGCCATGGTGGCCCCGTTCGTCGTGCTGGTCGTGGTGAGTATGCCGCAGATTGATCCGGCCAACTGGTTCGTCGTCAGTGCCGCCCCGCACTGGAGCCAACTCGTGAGTGTCCTGTACTGGAGCTACAGCGGCTTCGACGCGGCCGGGGCCTACGCGAGCGAGATCGACTCGCCCCGACAGACTTACCCTCGGGCCATGATGCTCACAGTCGGGCTGGTGGCCCTCACCTACTCGGTGCCGTTCCTCGCGGCCTCGGGCGTGAATAAACCGCCCTACAGCTTGTGGAGGGACGGGTACTACCCGATGATCGCCGAGAAGATCTCGGGCCCGGGGCTGCGCACGTGGTTCCTCGGCTGCGCGCTGCTCGGCAACCTGGGCGTGTACATCGCCAAGATGACCAAGAACGGCTTCCTCCTCGCGGGGATGGCGGACCTGGGCCTCGCTCCGAACTACTTCATCAAGTAAGTACGTTCCGTTCTCGAGCCTTCATGGCCTCCTGTATAACTTGACTCTGATCCTTGCTGCCCCCTCCTGACAGACGCACAGCATCGAACGGAGTCCCGCGCCGGGCCATCTTGCTGTCGTACGGCATCATTGTCTTCATGGCGCTCTTCGACTTCAACGTCATCCTCGGAGTGGACAACTTCCTGTCCTCGCTGGCCTGCGTCACGGAGCTCTGCGCCGTGGTGCGGCTACGGTTCACCATGCCCACACTCGTGCGGCCATACAAGGTCAATATCTCGGACCGAGGGCTGCTCCTGACCATGGCCATCCCATTCTCCATCGGCTCCTTCGTGATGCTCAACGAGCTGACCAAGTCGACGCTGAGTTTGGTGTTGAACGTCATCGCGCTGGCCAGCGGCTTGGTCTGCCAGCAATTCCTGAGGAACCCTCCGGCCTCAGTGTACACACCTCTGGCCGCTGCCATCCAGCTCGAGTTGGGCACTCCAGCGCCAGGAGGAACCTTTGGAGTCGTCACCCCTGCGTCTCCGACAGTGCTGCTAGAACAGGAGACGGCGCAACGCAAAGGCGTATAGCGATGAGGGGTGGCCAGCTAACGTTAGATGTAGAACTACCGTGGGCGAGTCGAGCTTATGAAATCTATTGACACTTGCTGCGGTGTCAAAACGCCAATCTGCCATGCAACTCCCTATTGTCCCGTGTTATTTTCGCTTCGCTTCCTCCCTCCAGCTCTTGCCGTCAGCTACGTTGCTGGTACTTGGCACAGGTACGATACACCACGCTGCTCGCGACTTCCAGTTTTCTTTACGCTCGACTTGCTCTGCGCTCCTTCAGATGGGATACATGCAGGCAGAGCAACGTGTACAAACAAACGCGATCTCTCTACGGTTGTGCCGTGTCCTGCTCAGTTGCTTCCGCTACTGCCTCGTCGTCATCCGAGAGCTTCGTGACCGTCGTCGTGGACACCGTTGAGGTCTCCACAGTTGTTTCCGTGCTTGTCGTCTCAGTCACTGAGTGAAATGAGTCCACGTTGCTTCCAGTCGTTGAACCGTTTTCGCCGTGCTCCGACAGCTCGTGGATCGACATGCGAGAGTCTCCCACGCTCTTCTCCGACGCAGCAGACTCCTCCACGGCTGGTACAGTCTCAGTTTCGGTCGACGTCGTGACTACCGCACTGCTGCTAAGCTCCAGACCACCAAACATGTCGGTAGGCGCATCACTTACAGCTGCAACAGGCTGCTCGGGCGTTGTAATAACTGCACTGCTGCTCAGTTGAAGCCCACCGAACATATCCGTGGAAACCTCCGTCGTGGCAGGTTCCGCCGGCGCCGTAGTTTCGCCGACTGCACTGTTACTCAATTGAAGGCCACCAAACATGTCGGCAGGAGCAGACTCCTCTGGTGCAGACAATGCGACATCAACCGCACCGGAGCTCAGCTGCAGTCCACTGAACATGCTTCCACTATCGGCAGGAGCATCAGCGCCCTCGCTTTCGGTGACAGCCACGTCCTGTTCCTCCTCTTCTGCTGCCTTCTCGGCCGACGAGAAGGAAGAGGTGCTAGCCTCGAAGTTACCACTCAGCTGCAGACCGCCGAACAGAGATCCAGAAGCTGAAGGAGCGATCAAACTGGCGCTGTGGTCAGGTACCGTGGGGGTCCCAAAGAAAGAGTCCTTCATATCCGACGACGTGGGCGAAGCGACTTCAACCTTAGCCGGGGCTGCCGTTTCCTCAGCCTCCTCCACTTCAACATCGGGCTCTGTAGTCGGAACCGAACTCTCAGAAGCCGCGGCGGGGCCACCGCTCATCTGCAGTCCACCGAAAAGAGAACCGCTCGTGGATGGCTGAGCAACCTCCTCCTTGGGAGACTCATGCCCCTCCGATCCTTGCGACGCGTGGCTTCCCTCAGACCCAGAGCCGGAAGGCTTGATGTCGAGGCCTCCAAACATGCTCGCACCAGTCACACCGCTGATAGTGTTGCCGGCACCCAGCTGAGCGCGAATGTTCTCCTCCTCTACTCGCAATGACTCCAGTTCCTCGTCATAGGCCGCTGCCGTGTCGTAATCCTCGTTTTCGGTCGCCAACTCGATTTGCTTTTCGAGCATCACAACGCGCAGATGGATTGTCTCCAAGGACTGAGTCAGCTCATCGTGACTTCGTACAGCGCTCACGGGGCTAACCATTTCCTCGTGAACATACTCCGCCTCAGCTGCTTCCTCCTCCTCCACAGCAGAGTACTCGCGATCATTGGATTCTTCGGCAGGATCCTCCACCGAGCCGTCATCATGAACATCATCGGACGCAACCTGCGAGATTGACGCCTCGATGGCCTGCTGACGCTGCTTCAAGGTTTCAATCTTTTCATCCAGTCTGGCAGCCAACTCATAATCCTCGTTCTCGGTAGCCTTGTCAATCTGGGACTCGAACTCAGCCAGTTGGGCCGCGATCTCCTCCAACGTAGAGCTGCAGTCTTCGAGAGCTTCGACATCAACATCCGATCCATCGATGTCCGTCGCTTTACCCGTCAAACTCGAGCGCGAAACTGATACATGATCACTGCCCTCGATCTCTTCATCATAAATGGATTCATCGTCGTCATCATCGTCATCCACCTCTTCGTCCTTCGTAGGGTCGCTCACATCATACTTCTTCTCCAGCGTCTCCACTTGAAGCACGCACGCATCGTACTCGGCCTGGACCAGCAACATCGCCGAAGATCGGAAGTCGATACCGTCGTTTGCAGCATCGCCCTCGCTCTTGCACTTTTCGATCTTCCGCAGAGCTGTGCGCAAATGCTTCGCTTCCTTCCACAACTCCTGTAGTGTCGCCAGCTCCAGGTGTTTCTCCATCTCCTTCAGCTCCTTCTTCTTCTCCTCATACTCCACCTCACGCTTGTCAATGCGCTCCTTCAGGTCTTGAAGCTCCATTTCCACTACCTCCACCATCTCTTCGGCTGTCGACCGATCCTTCTCCAATGCCTTGATGTCCTTGGAGATCCGCGCTGCTTCCTTAAAGTTACGTTGCGCAGCAGACGTCTTCTTCTCCTGCTCCAAACGCGGGATCATTGCCTCCGCCGAAGCGATAGCATTGCGGTGGATCGATAGAGATTTCTCAAGCTCTTCGTACTGGTTGCTCAGCATGGTAAAGCTCTGCTCTGCAACAGCAGCAGCGTCGTTTAATGAGCTGAGTTCCGCAGTTTGCTGCTTCTTGCGAATCAACGATTGCTCGCGACGAGTCTCCTGCACCTCTAACACGTTCGCCAGCAAGGATGCAGCTCGCATCTCCTTCTTGACTGCACCGATACGCCTGCCAATAATCGAGATGTCATCCGCGTATTGCTTCAGTCGGTCCTGGAATTCGTGGCGCTGCTGCTCGAGATGCTCACCGTCTGATTCCACCTCAGCCTTCGTCTTATTGATGCCCTCCTCGCGGTCAGCAATACGCTTTAGCTGGCGTGAGTAGCGGTTGCGAACAGTGTCAATATCGCGCTGGGCCTTGTCAATCGACGACTGAATTTCCTGCACCCGCTCCAGCTTCTCTTTCAGCTTGCGCTCCAGCTCGCGCACTTCTTCCTCTACCGCCTGCTTTTCCTCGATCAACTGCGCTTGGACAGCGAATTCAGAGCTGCACTGACCTTCAATGGTTGCCTCGATCTCCGACTTTTCAGCAACAACGTTCTCCAGGCTCACCGATACGTGATGCATTTCGGTATCAATGCGCTCCGCTTCGAACTGCAGCTGCTCCGTTTGATTCGCCTCGTACAGCTTGTACTCGTTACGCACAACAGTTCGCTCAGACTCCTGGTCCTCGCGGAACTTCTCAAGCTCGCGAAGAGTACCGCGAGTGCTCTTCAGCTGGTTCGCGAACGCCTTCTCCTTTGCCTTCACAAACGCTACGAGCTCGCTGTCCACCTTGCGGACATCGCTTTCCGTGAGAGTGATGCAATGCCTCACGCTGTTAATCGTGGCGTTTAGAGCGTCTGCCTTCTCGAAATCTTCAACCTCACAGGCGTGATGCTGCTGAGCTTCGACGTCACGCAAGTCCATCTCGTACTGGGTCAGCTGGTTCGCAAGCTGCGCCTTCCGCTCCAAAAGACGGTTTTCTTCCTCGTTCTGCTTGACCGTAAGCTGTCGGAAGCTGACAGCGCTCTCATGAAAATCACTCAGGGTGTTGAACAACCGCTCTTCGGGGGTGGCAGGCGCAGCCTTAACGGGACGCGACGGCTTCTTGTAGACCTCGGGAGCAGGAGGTTCTTCGACAGGCACGTCATTGACTTCTTCAGTAGCGTCGTCACCAGCGACACTGCTCGTAGTTCTGCGGATGGTCAGGCCTGACAGGACGCCATTCCCAGCAGATCCTGACTCCACAGATACTGAAGGCTTCGGTGGCGAAGGGGAGGGAGAAGCCGATGTGTGGACAGTAAGGCCAGCCAGAACACCACCACCGGACGGAGTAGTTCCCTTGTGAACAGTCAGCCCTTGCAGCACCGACCCAGATTTCACCGGCGGCAACAAATGAGCCAAATCCGTCGGGCCTGTCACACTACGCGTGCTGCGCGAGCTGTCCGATCGGTCCGAGTTGAGA
Organism: Phytophthora sojae; assembly: GCF_000149755.1. Classification (NCBI taxonomy): domain Eukaryota; phylum Oomycota; class Peronosporomycetes; order Peronosporales; family Peronosporaceae; genus Phytophthora; species Phytophthora sojae. Next base: position 589,116 of record NW_009258124.1, read on the forward strand.
CGTCCTTCCCGCTGCTGCTGAATGACATCGTCCTCCTTCAGATCTCCACGCTGCAGCGCCGCCGCAGATTCATCAGAAAGTTGGCGACCGAATCCGGGGCGGAAGGTTTTCTTCTTTTTCTTCTTCACCCCAGCCTTGGAGCTCGCGCGCGATACTGATGTGCCCGTGCTGCTAGTCGCGCTCGTTCGCGAGTACTGCGACGAGCTCAATGTCTCCGCCCCCGCCGACGCCGCCACATCCTGATAATTAAACGAGCCCGAGCTCCTCGTCGACTTCCGCGGCTGCTCTCCACCGTAAGTCGGCATCGTCAAACCTCCCGCACCTCCGTCATCATGCGCAGGTGGAGCCATTGGTGCCGGAGCGCTCGGTGCCACATCCAAGCCACTAAACAAACTGCCGCTCGTTTGCGGAGGCGGCATAGCAGCCGGCGGAGCGCCGCCGTAGCCTCCATACTGGGGCTGCTGCGGGGGCTGAGGCTGGGGCTGATACCTTCCAGCTCCATTGTTGACACCTGGGGCGGCTGGAGGGGCTCTCACCGACATGCCGCCGAACATGTCCATGCCTCCACCGGGGGCTCCTCCTCCGCCCATAGAGCTGTTGTCCTGAGCACTGGGGCCGCCGTAGGACGGCGCGGGAGGGTACCCACTCGGTGCAGAGCCTCCTCCCGCCACGGGATTGCTGGGGCCGGCCGCACTCTGACCGCCGTAAGGCTTGGACACTGGGGGCGGCAGGTTGAAGAAGCCTCCGCCGGCCGGGGGCTCGTCGGCCGCGCCGTTCTGGCCAGCCTGGCGTTGATGGCCAGGGGGCCCGCTCTTGCCGTCCTCCTTGTTCTTGAAGAAGCGTCCGAACATGCTGCGTCTGCGGTAGGTAGAGTGAAAGGTAGGCCAGTTCTACGTTGCTCTACGTGGTGGGAAACGTATGGACGGGAGCGATGGTAGAATGCCCACTCACCTGCTGCTCTAGGAGCGCGTCCTGGCGTCAATTGGAGGGCGTTGGGGCCGCTTCCGACGGGTTTCGAGAGCTGAGGAGATCGGGTTTACACACGCACGCGTCCTGCACACCGAGGGGCGCCACGGGAGGGTCCAATCGAGGCGAATCGCAGCGAGGGCGAGGCGCTCCACGTGGTCTCCGCTTCCTGGACAGATTGTGTCAAAAGGGGAGAGAAGAAGAACAAGAAGATTTGATTGGCTAGAATGTTCTATTTAAATCAGTGGGCGAACATTTGCCGTGTGTGCCCATGTCAATTTCAAATATTAATAACTTTTTAAAGATAATATGAGAAAACAGATCGGTGTTGCATAAACGGGTCTGTAACTCCGAGTTGCTACCGTAATCTATTGTGCTTTGCAGATAAAATGTAGCCCCGTTTTATGGCCTAGATCGAGGAAGGCTGGTCCACAAATCAGTGCACAAATCAGAGAGGGTAGCATGGACGATCTTGATTTATTTAGATCGACCTCGAATTGCGCTTTTGAAAACGCAAAAGGGATCGATTAACCGTAAGGTGCTCGACCAGTTTACCGCAATGTTTTACTTTTTCCGCGGAAAACTGGTCATATCTTTTTTTCTAGACATCCTCTCAGAAATTTAAAAATATGCCGTAAATCTACAGAAATTCGCCTACAACAAGGTGATCTTGTCGTGGTTCTAGTGTTTTGTAAGCGAGCTACCTGCATCAAGGAAAAACCAGGATGCTTTGACGAGCGTCGGCCAGTTTAGCGCAGCGAAACATATTGGGGTTTGTATGACGAAGCATCCCTCATTGCAGAAAACGCGCAATGTTTTACAGGAAGAGCCAAAGTCTGTACGCTCTTCACCAAAGTGCGTACTTATTTCATC
>NW_009258124.1:591054-608366 GCF_000149755.1 Phytophthora sojae
CCAAGAGGGATGCTTCGTCATACAAACCCCAATATGTTTCGCTGCGCTAAACTGGCCGGCGCTCGTCAAAGCATCCTGGTGTTTCCTTGATGCAGGTAGCTCGCTTACAAAACACTAGAACCACGACAAGATCACCTTGTTGTAGGCGAATTTCTGTAGATTTGCGGCATATTTTTAAATTTCTGAGAGGATGTCTAGAAAAAAAGATATGACCAGTTTTCCGCGGAAAAAGTAAAACATTGCGGTAAACTGGTCGAGCACCTTAGATCGACCTCGTTCTGCTCAAATCCACCAGGAGATCGACCCCGAGACCTGATTTGGATTGGCGTAGGTCGAGTTATTAGCCGGCCTAAATAGATCAATCTGTCCCTTTCTTTGACCTCGTTTTATTAAATCGATCTCGAATTATTATAAATTGAGGAGAGCTCCAAGTCAAAACGACAAAACGTTTGCAGAGCACAATAGGTGTTAAGTGTGCAAAGCACAATAGGTGTTAAGTGTGCCGAGTTGTTAACTGTCACCCCATATTTTGGCCAATCAAATGGGCGGAATTGATTATTAGACTAGAGGTTCACCAAAAGGGTTGTTGGAGACGGGCTGTCCGAAGTGCACGTTGTACACTATCGGACTCGCCCCCATGCCCCGCTTCGTACAAAGGAAACGAAGATATTCGTGGCGGTAGAAGGGAAATCAAAGAAGCGAAGTGAGAACAAAACCAAGATTAACATCAATGAACATTTATGCAACGCTACATGTATTTCACTTCCAATGCAGCCTTTTTAGCTCGGGCGCTTTCTCTCCCCGAAGAGCAAGAGCTACCTCCATGTACTGATGATTCCGCTGGGTGGATCCACGCTTGACCGCTCATCCTAGCGGCGCCGTGGAACACCGTCACGTTTGACTTCTCTTCGTCGTCGTGAAAATTAGTTACGACTCGGGCACTACACACTTGGTGGGCGATACGCATCACCTGAATCGCCTGAGCGTTCCAAGCCATAAAAAATTAGTTTTGCCAATGACCCATTCAATCCGACATTGGAAACGGAGTCGATCTGGCGGAGCATTTTTCGTCTGCAGTCGTCGTTCAGACGAAAGCACTCGCTCTGAGAGCACTCCGTCCAACAGGATTAGTCTTCTCGCTGCGGCTGCACAACTTGTTGCACGAAGTAGAATAGTGCGACCTTCCCCATTCGCAGAAGAACATCGGAACTGATCGCTCGCTGGAACCCGTGAAGCCGATCCTCGGTCACAAACACGCACTATTCGAACTCCCCGCCACCATAACCACAGGGAGCATCATCACAAAGCGAAGCTGCGCACTACAAGCGCACACCATAGTACCGATGTGTTAACACCCCAACACGCAATCACCATGCAGCTCAAGTTCCTACTTGTCGTGAACGTGCGGCATTCGCGTCTCCCGATGTCTCTTGGTCTTGAGAAAGGTCGCGAATTTCACGCGATGATCGAGCAGCGACGGCTGACGGCCGCACTACCAAGAACCACGGTGCGGCCGCGGGGTGTTGGCCACAAGGGCGGTGCCTTCTCCATCAATATCTGTAAATTGCATCAGGCATAGTGTAGTGTCTGCAGGGGGAGACGGCGAGGCTCCCGTAAGTTTTTGCCGTAAGTGTATTGCCAAAGGTAAATAGCAAAATGAATCGGGTACGAACTACTCCTAGCGCTGCGGTTCCTGCTAACCAGTGAAGCCGCTAACTTGTAGTTCGGTTGTCAGCAAGATTTCCGCTATAGTCCACTTGATTTCTGGCTGGGCATCAGCTTCTGCGTTATGCCCAGCACTTGTCATCTTACTTTGCGTTATGATTAAGGTACATGTCCGCAGCCATCACGCCTGCAGTGATTGACTGCGGCCAATGGTGATGCTGCTAGCTGGACAGGCTGGAGATTGCCATCCACTACACTGCCCCCCCCCCAAGCCTTGTCTAGCTAGCGGCGATTAAGTTGTTACAACTAACGAAAAAATCCCCGGTTCTGTACCGGGTGTAACGTCAGGTGTACCCATGCCCATACTATGTAACAAGCGTAACAGGTGCAACGTGTTGAAGTTTTATGTATCGAATTGTTTTGGAGCCAATATGGGGTATTAGGAGAGGATAATTATCACCACCGGCCACAAATACATCAAACATTATCGACACCGGCCCAAATTGAAGCAGGTGGCATATAAATAAATTTGATTGGTCTGTTATTTGAAGCTACGGCATTATAGGACGACCGGCTCGAGGACGGGTTCCACACTTGGTGTGCATTCTTAGCCACACATTCCTTCGAGCATGGAAACAGGCAAGGTAAATCTACGCGAGCACTTTGGAAGGGAGACCATCAAGGAAAACGACGTGTTTGCCTCGGCTTCAGTCGCTACTGAGTTTCTCCGCGCATTTGCCTTCAAAGAGCCCACGCTGACGGTTGCAGCACCAGCGACGAAGCCGAATAAAGCCCTGCACCGCTGCAGGGTCCAAGCGCCAGTGTTGGTGAAAGCATCCTTCGACTTGCACTCCTTTGCCTTTGACTGTACTCCTTTGACTGAACGCAGCTCCACTCTTTTTTGCACGCGCTGACCTATCAAGCAAATATGTTTGCACCATTGTACGGGTCAGTTGTCTAAAATTTCGGATTGTTTGAGGTGCCTTCTCTGGCTCGTCCCATAAAATACTATCAAATGATACCGCTACTAACTATAAGTTGGGCCGGTGTCGATAATGTTTGATGTATTTGTGGCCGGTGGTGATAATTATCCATTAGGAGATCGGAATAATTTTAGCGTAATGTTACCTGCTATCGCTACATGGTAGCATATCGAATCTGTTTGACATGAAAAGTGTTGATTTTGGCAAAAGAATGCATGGAAATTTGTTGAAATTTGGCCTCAAGGTCCTTCCAGTACTTGCGCACTTTGGCGTCTTGCTTTTGGATGTATTGGTTCAGTAGAGCCTTGACTTCTTTCACTAGAGATATGTGAGTGGTTCCCACGAGTCCTCTACGGATTCTAAGTCTTTCCAGTTTACTAAGATCTCTTAGTCTTTGATTGTGGAGCTCCAGTGATGCTTTTTCAGCTCGCTGGTGGCCAAAAAGATGCCTTGGGAGACCGCATGCTCGAGGATTTCCTCGGTAATGTGAAGACTACTGTCCGCATAGAACTTCAGTCTTGATGGGTGGACATCTAGCTCCTCTCCAGTGACCAGGTGGCGTACCCGGAAGGAGTGGGCGTCCGCGCGGACCACTATGTATGGTCCCTGCCACGTGACGAGGAACTTGTTGCCTCTCTTCTCGTCAACGCGTGAGCGCAGGACATAGTCCCCCCACATCAAAGTTCACTACATTCTCACCGCGCTCACTCTTTTTGTTAAGCAGGCGCTGCTTCAGCCGCTGGTCAGCTATGGGCTGATGCAGTTTGTGCAGGCTGTCACGCAGCACGGCCAAATGTTTTGAGATGGCTGCCGATTGCTCGGCAACTTGACTAGCTTCTTAACGCTAGCATTGTAGAACTCGATGGGCAGGATAATCCAGTCAATAGTTCTACCGGGGCTCGGTTGCCTAGCGATGGCACAACGGTATGGTTCATCCTAGATTGCTCTAAAGGTACTAGGTAAACCCGTCCTTAGCAGAGATTTTGTACTCTAGAATCATGGCACGGATCACCTGTATGATGTCGCGATTGACGCGCTCTACAGAGCCGTTGATCCAAGGGCTGTATGCCAATGTAAAAGTTTGCTGGCTTTTGAGTCTTTTGGAGAGCTCAGTCACGACTTCGTTTTTGAAGTGGCTACCGTTGTCGCTGACCCATACTGGTGGGACACCGAATCGGCTGTGCCAGGCGAGGATGGCAGCCATGGCGACTGCACTGTCCGCAGTGTCGCACACTACTAGCTCGCAGAAGTGCGTAGCGTGATCTTTGAGCACCGGCAAATATCTGCTAGTGCCAAAAGACTCACCCATTGAGAGGAAATCCCAATGTTGGACTCCATTTCTTTCGTCACACTCGATCATTTCACCCCATGGTCGGCGGATCGTTCGCGGGCCCTTTACATGTGAACAGAGTAGGCAGCTGGACAAAAATGTGTGCACCGCACCCCTGATGTTGGGGATGTGGAAGGCGTGGCGTAGGTGATTTACCATGGCCGTCTCTTCGCGGTGACCTTGGGCTCCTCAGTGTGCGATGGCACACAGCCGTTGCGTCAGGTCTGAACTCGCTCGCGGTATCCATATCTGGTCGTCAAACCGAAGGACCCCATCGCTGTCTCTGGCGGAGCCAACAGGTGCCTGGTGCTACTGCTGTGCACTTCTAATCTCATCCAGTGAGGGCCAGACGAATCCTTCGTCGTCGAGTGGCCTGAGGACCTGCCTTGTGTGTGTTCGCGGCGCTGCTTGCTGCTTCTTGGCCCGCTTCTTAGTAAATCGCGTCAACTTGACCTTCGTTGTAGGCTGCCCCGCCCACCTGGACAGCATGTCTGCCCATACATTCGATACACCATCGACATGTTCGATTCCATACCAGTAAGGCATGAGCTTCAACGCCCACCGCAACAATTTTCCTCTGAAGTGCTTCTTGATGCTCACGTGCGGAGCACACACATGAATAAGGTTGCGGTGATCGCAGAATTAGCGAAACGGTTTAGGTCGCATCAGTAGATAGTCTAGTTTTTTACAAGCCACTACAATGGGATACACCTCCTTCTCAATCACCGTCCAGTTCAACTGAGAACCCTTAAAAGTACCGCTGAGGCACGTGAGCAGCTTGTGCCGCGGCACCAATTTAGAGCCCCATACTGTACCTTGAATCCGAATGACATACACTACTCGTTAGTTGTTGAATGCACCCCCTTCATGCCATAGGTGAACGTACGGAGCCATTGCATGGTGAGCCCACGACGGATGAAACCGGCAACGCAAAACCCGATATTTCCATAGTCAGGATAAGGGGCAGTCTATATTAAAAGCAAACGGGTTTTATCCAATCAGATTTCTTAAGAAAAAATGGTCAATCATTACAGAATTGCCTCTCGTAAAACTATACCAACCATCGTCTGGTTCTCAATGGCAAGATGAGATTGTTGTTAATTTCCAATTCATGCGAGGACGCCGAGATTCAAGCAGCGGATCTTGACCGTGCGTGAAAAGCGAGATGCCGTCCTCCGTATCGAAGAGATCGGCGTCGAGGAGACAGCCCGCGAGCTTGGTACCGTCCACGGCTGGTGAAAGCAGGCTGCTCATCTTCACCGTCCACGCCACCTCGAATACGCTCAAGGACATGGGACGTAAGGATATGTATCCTAACGTCCATGTAATTCTTACGTACATGAAGGACATAGAAGGTATGCTGTGTTTGTGTCCTATCAGTATGTTTGTCAAGTTTGGCCTTACATTTATGCTTTTATTTGTTTTTAGGCGTTGACAACCAAGGGGATGATGGAGTACATGCGGCAGGTGGGTGTTGACTGTTTTGAGAAGTACCTGGAAGGCAAGGATAGCAATCTTCTCGCCATCAGCGTATGTGCGAGTGCATCGCTAACCGGTAATTTTGCATTTAATCTAATACTGGCAATGGTACTGGCTGGTAATAGTTATATTATATTTTATGTTAAATAGCCACGAATTTCCCTCCCAAAACCCCAGACGACAAAGAAGAACATTGATGAGGTTAACGAAACCCGCGCCGCTTTACCCGCGCCGCTTTACCCGCGACGTCTGGAAGACATACGCGGCTTGCTGACCGGCGGATATGTACAGCGTTGTTAAAACTCCTATCAACTTCGATAAGCCGCCATCGCGTATTTAGGCATTTAAAGAGCGAAGGGACCCTGTCCGCCCTCCGCAATTATTTCTGATAAATTTGTAATATTTTGGTATATTTTTAAGGAAAAAATGCCGATACTATTCATCGTACGTGGTAAGCGCGGCGGACGGGTCGAGCCCAGCGAGTTCAGCGAGTGCCCAGAAGGGCACGCTAGAAGTTCTACGTCGAAAACTGCTGAAGTTTGTTTTTTTAGGTGGACGGACCCGCTGCCCTCTCGAGTGCCATGTGTCGGAGGAGGGACGGCAAGTCCTCGCCGAGGTCACCAATGCAACTGTGGTCCCGTTACCCGCCAACAGCACGGCTGTGGGCTAGCCACTGGACGTTGGGGCGATGGGGTCGTTGAAGGCCGAGCTTCGTGCCAATTGGTCTGGGATCTTCGGTGGTACTGCCAAGCAGAAGCGAATCCGGCGATTCAGCCAGCAACAATTGCAGCCTGGGACACCATCCCAGAGGAGACCGTAATGCGTAGCTTTCAGAATCCAATTACCCAATTCCCTGAGATTACGATCCGATTACAAACGTAGCCTCTGCGTGCGTTTCGCAAAACATCTGAAAATACGTCATATTTAAAGTATTTTCTATTCAAAGCCTATTATATTGATGTGCCGAGTTTCCCGTCAGATCGCTTAACTATAGAAGATTCTAATCAGTGACGCCGGTTTCAATTCAGCATAGTTTTAATAAAGGCCAGCTAGTCCGACTAGCGGCAACAGCATCGATTTGGTTAGAGCCGCGCACCCATTTCGCCAGTCCATCTAGCGCGCCGCGTATGCTAGCCGGAACGGAGTTGGCTAGCCACCTGTCTACGAACGAAGCATTCATGAAACCCGACTCAATCGCGGTAATGGCTGCGCTCAGAACGGACTACGTGGCTACCACATCGAGCTAGACGGTTTTGCCAGGCACAATATACACATGCGCCACTACAAACCCTTCTTCTCCACCGAAGCTACCATATGGTGATAGATCGACGACAACTTGTTTGCTCACACATTATTCGAGTCTTTGGACGCGGCGATTTGTATGTTCGTGGTTAAGTGAGCTTGTCCTCGGACTTCGTCCTCGGTCGGCTGCACTACTTTGCCTCTTATCCTCATCGCACTTGTTGGTTGCAGGCTACCCACTGCCGTATGTTATATGCTGGAGTCAAGATCAGAACTCCTCTAGAGCTTGCTAGAAATTCAGTTTTATCTTATATGAGAGGGTTTCTGTGCTCCGCACCTCATGTCCTCTCCATTTCTCTCTTATCAGTAGCCAGGCGACATGCCCGACGGCCGCTCAGCGCAGCCACGGCACTGCACCACTACTTAGTGCTAGGGTAGAGTTTTAGATCTTGAACTCCAAGCTTCTCTCTTTGCGTTAGGAATTGTTTTGTAGGCAGCGCCTTGGTTAGAATGTCTGCAGGCATCTCTGTGGTCGCACAGTAGGCTATCTTAACTCGACCGAGCCCTCCAAGATCTCTTGTAAATAGATACCGTATTTTAATGTGCCTGTTGGTTTTGTGGTTTCCTGGATTCTTAACTATGCTGATAGCGACATTACAGTCGAGGAAGAAGTTAGTGGCTGGCATGTTCACACTACCAGCTGCGGAATTAAGAAAGATTACATTTTTTGCACGACATGTGCGGAGTGTCTTGTTCCCCAAACGGCTCATAGGCGTGCGATTCTGCACATACGTCATGTAAATGAGTGCTTCCGACCACCAGCTGTGTGCCATAGCAGCATCATTTAAAGCACAGCGAACTCTGCCAAGTTTGCTCTGGCGATCTCTCTCTGCAGCTCCATTTTCTTCGGGGCTATAACTATTCGAAGTCTGAAAGACTATCCCTGCCCTTTGCAAAAGATTTTAAAGGCGGCGTTCACGAACTCCGTGCCTCCGTCGGACCTAATCCGGAGAATCGTGAACGTTCTAGCTGCAGAAGCAACTCTTTGACCTTTTTAAGGACCTTTTTGCTGCGGAGGACATAGGTTCAATGCCACAATGTGTAGGCTCAGGAAGTACTGAATAGTCCCTATGCTTCCGTATACTCCCATAGTTTTCATGGGTCCGTTTGTGTCCATGTGGATCACACTAATGGGTTGTGTGTCCCTTGAGCCTTTAGTATTTCTATAGGACATCCTCCTCTTTTTCATCCGTACGAAATGGTGTATGGGATACCTCCAGATGTGAGTAATCAGCCCGGTTGGGGGTCAGTGTGTTTTGCATATCCCGGCTGCCCCAAGAAAGGACAAGAAACTGTCCGCCAGAGCGCTAAAGTGCCGAATTCTTGGGATCTCAGAAGGAACTAAGGGTTACCGCTTGTGGGGCGTCTATAATAATAAGTCATCAAATCCTGGTATGTGCTGTTTGACACTACTAATGTAGCCACTATGGTACAGCGGGCCTTCGGCAAGACCCAGCCTGATCATATACCGAAAATGCCGGAGCAGTGGGAGCGTCTAAACGGCAACGTGCGGGACTGGTGGAAGAACCAAACCAGAGAACACGTCCGCGCCGAGAGTCGGAGAGACCTCAGAGGTATCAAGATTATCAGTGCTTCCAAGCTATTTTGGACAAGAAAATCGCACTCGATATATTTAAGAACAAAGTGCCTACACCACGGTCAATAAAGGAAGCCTTTCGACTACAGAGGCATCGTTGGTTCACTCCAATATCTAGTCCGCGAGACACGACCGGACACTGTCAATACGGTAAGAGAACTTAGCAGATTTATATCGTGCTACAACCGCACGCACTGGGATGTGGCTAGGCGGTACTCAAATCCTTGAAAGAGACGTCGACGTACGGTCTGTTGTTTGATGGGAAAAAAGAGCGTCGTGACTTACGAAGTGTACACAGACGCGATCTTCGCGCGTCTACCAAAAGAACACAGCTCCGTAACCGGCTATGTGATTCAAATGGCTGGTACTAGTGTGTCATGGTGCAGTAGTAAGCAGGGAGGTGCTTTCCTGTCTACCGCAGAGGCAGAACTCATCGCACTCAGCGAAGGAGCCAAAGAGAGCGAGTGGCTGTGGCATCTACTTACAGAGAGATGGGATTTCCGCTAAAGCTTCCTGTGAGCTTGGTGCAACATGTTTACCAGGGTTTCTTTATTGATGTGGCCAAGGTTTAAATGCCACTCCTGCAATGTGCTCTCAAACTTGCCGCTTCCAGGCAGAACTAGTGGCTTACAAGGCTGCTGCTTTACTGCGTTGCAGAGCACTTGCCTCTCTTTTACTGTTTTATTTTGCACATAGTATGCGCCGTTAATTGTTTTTGCCACAAACACAAGTTCGTTCTCCGAAAGTACAAATTTGAACTCTCCGGTGTGAGATCCAACAATTCGGTACCCCCCTTGTTTCAGCCAGAACTCGCTGAAAATGTTCGATGATGCTTGGGGAACCAGCGCAATATTTTCGAACAGAAATGGTCGGATCCCACTAAGTCCATGCAAATACACTTTCACTGTTCCAATGTGTGTATTCGAGTGTTTAGACTCCTGTGCGAATGTAAACATGTAGCCTGTGTCGGGGTTCTTCTCCACAACCTTCGCCCCGTCACATGTTAGTCCGAGTCCACATCTTGAGTCCAAAACCCATGAATCTGAGGTTAGAAATGAACCAGAGTCAAATAATTGAGGATTTTCACAGCGTACCTTGTCCTCCGGCCTCATCTGCATGCGGCCGAACTCCTTCCTGGTCTCCGTGAACGCGACGTACTCCGGCGTTGGCTCCGCCTGTCCAGCGTTCGCACCAACTTCAATCGACGCCGGTGGGACTTCCGCGAGTAACGCGTCGATGTCCTCCATGTTCTGATCCCGGCGTCGCCACTTATTGCATAGCGCTGGGCAGGCTGATGGACACAGCAGGGCTCGTGGGCGTATCTGCCTGTACCGCGTCAGCCGCCAAGTTGCGAGGAGTGGGCAGCCTGCTTAGCGGTCACCGGCTTCACCACCACCTTTCCCTTGCGCTTGTTGTTGCCCTTGGTGCAACCCTTGCTGCAGCCCTTGGCTGCCGCCTTCAATGTAACTTTGTAGGCGAGGCGCTCCTCCTTACTCTTGCCCTCCCAGATGTTGCGGCGGGGCATCTTAAAAGGGCCGTTACGATCCAGCTTCATATTCGGGCAATCGGCCTTGAAGTGCGGCCCGATGTTGCCCATGTCGTCGAACTCACCGGCGCAGTAGAAACACGTGCGAGTGCCCGTGTTGTAGTGCTGGCCCTTAAAAGGGGCACTCTGCGCCTGGTACTTGCCCAGCGTGCTGCCTCGCGGCTTCGATGCAGCTCCTCCTACGTCCCGTTGCTCAGAGCCGCGATGTCGGCCCGGCTTTTGGTCCCGAAGATCGCGACGAGCTTGCTCTCCACCTTTTCCAGTGTAAACTCCTCGGGGGTAAACGCGATGGCCGATCGCCACAGGTGCCCAGACAGAACCGCCAGTACCTTGATCAGCATCTGCTGCCGCGATATCAGGCCGGTCTTCAACGCCTCGCGGTTGTTCCTGTTGACCTGGTCTCTTGCCGCTTTGAGCGCTTGGAACAGGTACCTCACAGTTTTGAAATCCGATGCGGCAATCGCGTCAAATATCTGCACCAGTTCCACCACGCCAGACGCGGTATTGAGTCCGTACCGCTTCTCGATGGTGCGGCAGATCTCGTGCACCTGGTGCCTCGTCAACCGCTTGTCGGCACACAACCCAGCCGGGAGGGTTCGGTTTAGCAGGTCCTTGATGTAGGACGACTGCTGCAGGATGAATGCCGACTGGAGCGCGAGGCCTGTTTTCGCATCAGCCGAGGCGTCGTCGCCTGGCTCTTGTAGGTCCGGCTCCCGCACAAGTGCATCCTCGTAGCGTGCAACAGGGATCTGCCGACCCGCGTGCAGCTCCGTCACCACCAGCGCGTCACTCAGCGCAGTAAGGTGGGCCTGACTCAGTCCTTCCAGCCAGCAAATAGTGCCTTCTTCCCATGGAAAGTCCTGGTGCTCAGCGTGTTGGACTTGCTCATCTTACTTGAAATGTTAACACGAAAACTCAAAATCTTTGCCAATTTAATGTGCGTGTATTAGTTTGGTTACTCTATTCCTAAATACCCTGCTCTTAGGCGTGCTCAGTCTGAGGCAAATGAGAAAGTGAGCTCGTCCTCGGACTTCGTCCTCGGTCGGCTGCACTTCTTTGCCTCTTATCCTCAACACTGGTTGGTGGCAGGCTACACACTTCCGTCTGTTATATGATGAAGTTCAAGATCAAACTCCTCTAGAGCTTGCTAAAAATTCAGTTTTATCTTATATGAGAGGGTTTCTGTGCTCCGCACCTCATGTCCTCTCCATTTCTCTCTTATCAGCAGCCAGGCGACATGCCCGGCGGCCGCTCAGCGCAGCCACGGTGCTGCGCCACTCAACACTAAGCATAAGCAAGGTGATGTTCTGTTTACTTAATGCAGTTGGCCGGTTAAGCGACTGACTTCTTCTGCGATGTACATTCACACTGCACTGGACGAAGCCGCGAAGAACGACGTGATCGTTTGGCAGGTCAGACGTTGTACTCGCAGTTCGCATTATCCTCGTCGCTCCGGCATCGTCGTCTGAGAGTGTGGCAACTTTGGTATACGGTACGTGCTTTCTTCTTGTCTGGCCTCGTGCTGGACACGCACGGAGGCACGCTCGATTTTTCCTGCTGCGCAATACGTCTTGAAATCGTTCGGCCATCGTCTCAGGAGCTCGAACATCCCCACTGTTGTGCAGCGTCATTGACAGCCTATTTGCCTGCGAATTTTGCTTAGCCTTGTCAGCTAGTTTTTCCGTGATACGCTGGATTACGTGGAATGGATCTTGTTTTGTTTCGATGACGTCTCCGGATACTTTTGCTATGATGCTACGGGTTCTGTTAGCACACACAAGAGGTGGGGTGACGCTCATGTGTACCACCAGAACAACCAACTTTAGAATCGCTGCTGATTATTCGTGTTCTTTGAGCGTGTCAACCCCCTAGCTACAATTCGCCCAATTTGTTTTTACACTAAAAGCAACATACGTACTTTCGGTGACCGCTCTTTCTTACCATCAGAGCTGACGATTTTAAACTTTCTGCAACATTTTGGCTAATGGTCGATGTGAAATACCCGATTGCACTTCCCCTGTGAGATTTTTGCTTCTAGCAGCCTTGAACACATCTCGGTCTGAGACAGACATGCGCCTTGCAGCGCTTCTTCGACGATGCAAGCATTGTAGGTCATGTGATCTTCAATCGTTGGTAACAGAGGGGGTAAGTTGGCGTTTCCTTGTTTCGCAGTCTCTACAGCTACAGAAGCAAGAGCTTTGACGTGGCAATATCCCTTTTGACGCGTTCTCGTCACGCTGCTTGTGCACCCAGAAGTCCCTCTCGTGGTGAGAATGCTGTCCAACAAATCAAACATATCTTTTGATATACCTCCTATATACCTTAGTAAACAAGGAGATGAAAGCAGAACAGCTTTGGTAGAAGATATATAAAGATCGTCAGCAGTAGAAAATACAGTGCCCTTAGACTTACCTGTACAACTGTATCGATCGTGGTACATTATCGTTTCAATGTCGTCTACCATGCGACTCGTCTACCCTTTACTGACGGAGTGCATGTACAGCCCCTTACAAAGCACGAAGCCTTCCGCGTATCTGTCAAACACTTAGGAGCCCACGTAATCATACAATACGTCAGTTACGCTGATAACCGCCAATTCTTATGGCATTTCAGGCAGCTTAAGAATGGGAAGGAGCTTCCTCAAGGTTACGGCCACTCTCACTGCATCTCGAGCAGCACTCTTTTCATTCTAAAGACTGCGAACTGTAAGTAGCTGTCCTCACATGTGATGTACTAGATGTTGTTTTTCTTCATGGCTCACGGGCGCTTCTAGCACACCATGCACATGCCCGAGTGCGCTTCTTATACCTCTCTTTTGTAGCCGCTGCTTACTTGAGGTGACAGGTGGGCAGTAGATATGACCGTCCAAATGCGGCTTCAGCTTGCCGCACGCGCACTTGTCCTGGCCCTTCTTAATGTCGCACCCAAGTTTGCGCCTCATCTGAAACCACTCACAATAGATTCCTTTGTCAACATCGGCCAGCTCCATGCGGCAATTCACACACTAATGCTCGCTCTCATCCGTCTTGTGCCTCTTCTCGCGATGATTGAGCATGCGGGTGTGGGTCGTCAATCTCTTCAACGTGGCGCGGAGGGTCTGCGCCTCCCGCCTCTTCCGTCGTCAAGCCCTCGCTGGCATGGACACCACGAGCTGCTGAGACTGCTTAATCTTAGCCTTCTCTGTTGAACAACTGCGATTCCACTTGGACAGCGTTTTTGGGTAGAATTCTGATGTCAAACTCGTCTGCGGTCTCGTCAACTACAACATAAATAGTAGCAAAATATCTTTTTAAGCAACATGAAAACAATTGTAGTGTATCCCTTTCACTGGGCCCAAAGGGATGTGCGAGGTCTCGATCGACAGCTCCAGCCCCTTGAACGGGTTTGCTGGGCCCGTTGTTGCCATAATGCTTTCGACAATGATCATCTGAGCAAAGCAAAGTTAGCAACAGTTTGTAGAATAATTATAGATGTTACCTAGTGGTGCTGCGTGGTGCTCTTCTTCTTCGGGACGTAGCTTCAACTCCCACGGCCACTAGCTTCTCGACGCGGGGGTTCTCAGACGGCGACAGCGCCATCTTTCAGTCCAGTAGCAGCTGGACCAGCAAAGTATTGACCTTTTCGGTCGGTATCGCCGCAACAGCCGGGTCCGTCAGCGAAAATAGAGAAGACCGCAGTTTCCACTTGTGGGCGATGCGGAACGGAAATGTGTAGACGTCACGAAAGTCGGGATCACCCCGCAAAACAGCTTTTCGGTCTCTCTGTTAATCTCTCGGAAGATGGAGCGTTAAATCTTTAGCGCCCTCGCCAGCGCTCGTTTTGACATGCCGGGCTTCGCAACAAGTTGATCCCTGACCTGGTGCTTCACGCGGATGGGCTCGTGCTTGGGGCCACCCTTTCGTTTGTACCATACGTCCCTCTTCCACCGCTCGCACTTCTTGAACTTCGTAACGACCTTCCGGACAGTAGCCTCACCGAGTAGATGCTTGTATACGACCTTGTAGTAAATAGGCTTTTTGTCGCGAATACAGAGCAGAAGCTTGGCAATGATCTTCTTTCGCATCGCTCGGGCCATAGACTGATTGATTTTCTTGTTCGGAGGCGGCTTGGAGCAGACCAGCGTGTCTCGTGGGCCCTTTTTCTTCTGAGGGCGCCTCCCATAGCGGATTGAATTGTGTTTTTTTTCACTAATGCTCGAGGGTATCTTAGCAGCTGCCCTCCCAAATGAGCTGGAGCTTGCGCGCACTTGCTATGCGCGGAAATATGTAGCGTCCTCGTTGTGGTGCAGGATTGGAGGAAGTAAATGCACCTGACGGGACCGGGTCAGCTCCAAATCAGAATCCATATGGGCTCAGAGCGACGACGAAGGCTCGACTTCCCGCATATTTGGTGTGATTACAAGAAATCGGAAGTAGATGACGAACCTACGGATATTACGAACACGAACGGTTGCATCGCGCAGTGTAGGCGCACTCCACAGAGTTACGGAAACTTGTGCGAATGTGTCATGAGACCTGCAATACATATGTTAGATTTATTGGGTACGACGCGACACGCATTAGCGGGGAAAGAGCATGTTATGCAGGGGTAAAGGCCATCCCACTTTTACCATTCACTTCCTAAGATGTGTCCCTTCCCAGTAGTGTGGCGTAGCGGGATCAGCAAAATCTGCGAGATTGCCAATCCAACTTCCCAACTGCGCCCGAACACCGACTTACGGAGGGGGCCCCCCGATGATCCGTGATCTGTGTGCTGAACTTGGTCACCTTGTGTACCCGTCGGTAGGGCTGGATCTTGCTCATCTGGTGTCTTCCGAAGCGTCCGAGCCTTGAAGAGAGAACAGTCTGGGCGAGACGCGGGGATGTGGGTGGAGCAGTGCGGAAATCTTCACTCTGCTCACGGTAGTATTCCAAATCCAGTGGTCCTGTACTTGGATCTGGCGGCCTGGATCTGGATCCGGCCGGGTTGTTGCCTTTCGTGGTTGTTGTCCTTTACGTTGCCTTTGCAGGTCTTCCTTGGTCGTGTTTGCCGCCTCCAATGACGGTGTCGTTGACAGTTGAGACGGGAGGGACGCACCGGCCAAACAGATAACTCCGGTGGATCTTGGATCTGCATTTGCAGGTAGTTCACTAGGAAGGTCTTGGATCTGGCCGATATATTACTCCAGTCTTACAACCAACACTAGATCTGCTACCGCTAACCTCTCTACGCCGTGTAGGGCCAATGTCGTTCCCGTTTCCAGGCGAGGGAGGAAGCGCTTGCGTTGTACAAGGCAAATTCTGGTCTGATTTATGCTTAAGTTCGTTCCTATCTCAAAGTCCTATCACCATGTGGATCCTATCATCCCATCTGTGCCTACCGACTCTATGGGCTCTCTTTATCTTCATTGCGTGTCAGCTGCTTGCCCGTCGAGTCGTGTTCACAACTTCCTGATTACGCCTGGGTGCAGATCCAGAACCACGTTGGACCTTGGATCTTGCATCCTGGATCCACCTGAGTCCAGATCCAGATCCATCTCAGTCTGGATCCAGTGCAGATCCAGATCCACGTTGGATCTTGGATCCTGGATCCACCCGAGTCTAGATTCAGATCCATCCTAGGCTTGGATCTGGGAAGTGTATGGATCTGCGTCCTATTACTGTCACTCTTCCGGATTTGTGCCGAGGTCCAGATCCGTCACTTGTCTCATCCACTGTCATAACTCTTTTCCGGGAATTGCGCTTCTCCACAGTAGGAAGCAGTGAAAGTGACTTCACCTACTTTTAAGTGGTCTGCATATTCGCGTACGTTCACGCTTCCCGCTCAACAAGGTTAGATGGATTGGTGATAAACGTAGCCTTTGAATGTCTTTTGTAGCCGCATCATGCGGTCCACCGCCTGCTCATCCCCACAACACCACATATTACTATTGTAATTCATCATCGGTAAGCTGGGTTTACGTTCACCTTCCTCATCTTATGCTGACTCTACTCTCGGAATTGAGTATCTTGTCATCTCGGATATAAAACTATACAAATACTGTAAAAACTGCAATTATGCCCCCTCCCTCTAATAGTGCCCCACCCCATGAACTTTGACATCTTTGGCTGGAACTTGCGATAGTGCCCCACCCTCAAATAGAGCACCACCCCAACCTTTTATCTGAAAAATTGAGTTTGATTCCGAGTTTTACCTCATAAATTCCAAATATTTCACATCATGATCTTAAGGTCTGTATGTCGACCAGGGATTGATAGTAATGCGATTTTCTTCTAAAATTACTATAGTAGAATTGACAAGGTCAATTCAATTATACTATTCTAATATTAATCCATTCTAGCGATCCAGAATACTATATTAATATTACTATAGAAATTTAGATTACTACTGTCGACCACCAGGTGTCCTCGTTGATGCTTTTGTTCTCGAGCTGCATGCGACACATCGTTTTCTTGTTGTGCTCCAACAGCACGCTCTTTAGAAGAGTGATAGCTTCATCAAGATGGCGAACAGAGGACTCCAACTTTTTCGATGCCTCTATCTTCCCCAGTGGACAATCGCCATAAGGCCACACCATGTGCACCCTCACATTAGCTGTGTGCTGCCAGCGGTGCAAGGCACCTTCCCACACGTTGGGACTTGCGTGTGGGCGGCAAGCGAGCTCTTGAGCACACAGCAGGTAAACATGAAAGCCGCTGCTTCACCACTCTCCAAGATCACGTAGGGCACATCAAGTTGATGAGAAAGTTCCCACACGTCACGACGGCCGCGGTCCTGACGGTGGTGACGAATCTCGAGGAGG
Source organism: Phytophthora sojae (assembly GCF_000149755.1). NCBI lineage: Eukaryota > Oomycota > Peronosporomycetes > Peronosporales > Peronosporaceae > Phytophthora > Phytophthora sojae. Next base: position 607,738 of record NW_009258124.1, read on the forward strand.
ACTCCAAATGCGTCCGCAGTGGCCGAGGACACCGACCTTGGTGCTGCCGTTGGCGGCAGCGTGGACGAAGGGACAGCTGGTGGCGAGGCTGGCTGGGTTTCCGGTGTCAATGATGGCGGCAAGTTTGTCGGAGGCGGCGAATCCAGCGTCAAACCCAGAATTGGTGTCGCCAACATGCCCGCGATGAGCACTTGGAACTAGGATCATGGACGATCTTGGTCGAGCTTGGTCGAGCGAGCGAGTCGGAAAGAGGTTGTTGGCTTGTCGAGCTGCTGGAAGATTGCAGAATGAGCCCAAACAGAAAGCTACAATTTGTAGCCTCCAATAGCTCACTGCAGAGAGCTAGTAGACCGGTCCCGTGCGACGAACCGCGACCGCCGAACGCGCGAGCCTCCCAGCAGCGAATCCGCTTTCTCCATTGAACCGACCGAGTGCCCACATGTTAGCCAATATGTCTCTAGTATCCAAATAGTACTATTATTAGCCGAAAACACAACTAATATCTACTATAGTAGAATATAATCAGCCGACGAAAATTCTACTATTATTATAGTAGAATAATATTATTTACCGGTAATATTAAAATAATTTTACTACTGGTAATATCTACTATCAATCCCTGATGTCGA
>NW_009258124.1:608466-645630 GCF_000149755.1 Phytophthora sojae
TCGTGACCGCGTTCCTGAATGGTGTGCTCACCGGTGTTGAGATTTTTATGGAGCAGCCTGAGGGCTACAATGACGGCACTGGGCGAGTCTGTCGCCTACTTAAAGGACTATATGGACTAAAGCAAGCCTCGCGAATCTGGAATAACACGCTTCACAAGCACCTGGTTGAGATCGGGTTCAAGAAGTGTACGTTTGACGCTGGAGTGTATTGGAAAGAAGGAAAGCACAACAAAGTCTTCCTGACCGTGTATGTTGATGACATACTGATCGCCGCAGACCCGAGAGATGCTGACGGCGTGGTGGAAGCGCTGGGCAAGATGTTCAAATTGAAGGACTTAGGCCGGGTCAAACATCTATTGGGGATGGAGATTAATTATGAGCCGGGCAAGATATTGTGCATCTCGCAGACAGCGTACGTTGAGCGTATGCTTGAGAAGTTTGGATTAGCAGCAGCAAAATCAGTGCGGTCTCCTCAAGTTCACAACGAACGAACTGTACGAGTGGAGAAAACCCCCAACCTGATTAATGATCCGAAGCTGCCATTTCGCGAGATGATAGGGTCTCTACAATACCTAGTGCACTGTACCAGACCTGATTTGGCAAATGTGGTGCGGACACTTGGTCGATACCGCCTGCTCATCCCCACAACACCACATATTACTATTGTAATTCATCATCGGTAAGCTGGGTTTACGTTCACCTTCCTCATCTTATGCTGACTCTACTCTCGGAATTGAGTATCTTGTCATCTCGGATATAAAACTATACAAATACTGTAAAAACTGCAATTATGCCCCCTCCCTCTAATAGTGCCCCACCCCATGAACTTTGACATCTTTGGCTGGAACTTGCGATAGTGCCCCACCCTCAAATAGAGCACCACCCCAACCTTTTATCTGAAAAATTGAGTTTGATTCCGAGTTTTACCTCATAAATTCCAAATATTTCACATCATGATCTTAAGGTCTGTATGTCGACCAGGGATTGATAGTAATGCGATTTTCTTCTAAAATTACTATAGTAGAATTGACAAGGTCAATTCAATTATACTATTCTAATATTAATCCATTCTAGCGATCCAGAATACTATATTAATATTACTATAGAAATTTAGATTACTACTGTCGACCACCAGGTGTCCTCCATGTCGACCACCAAGGTATCCTCCATGTCGGCCACCAGGCGTCCTCGTTGATGCTTTTGTTCTCGAGCTGCATGCGACACATCGTTTTCTTGTTGTGCTCCAACAGCACGCTCTTTAGAAGAGTGATAGCTTCATCAAGATGGCGAACAGAGGACTCCAACTTTTTCGATGCCTCTATCTTCCCCAGTGGACAATCGCCATAAGGCCACACCATGTGCACCCTCACATTAGCTGTGTGCTGCCAGCGGTGCAAGGCACCTTCCCACACGTTGGGACTTGCGTGTGGGCGGCAAGCGAGCTCTTGAGCACACAGCAGGTAAACATGAAAGCCGCTGCTTCACCACTCTCCAAGATCACGTAGGGCACATCAAGTTGATGAGAAAGTTCCCACACGTCACGACGGCCGCGGTCCTGACGGTGGTGACGAATCTCGAGGAGGACTCCAAATGCGTCCGCAGTGGCCGAGGACACCGACCTTGGTGCTGCCGTTGGCGGCAGCGTGGACGAAGGGACAGCTGGTGGCGAGGCTGGCTGGGTTTCCGGTGTCAATGATGGCGGCAAGTTTGTCGGAGGCGGCGAATCCAGCGTCAAACCCAGAATTGGTGTCGCCAACATGCCCGCGATGAGCACTTGGAACTAGGATCATGGACGATCTTGGTCGAGCTTGGTCGAGCGAGCGAGTCGGAAAGAGGTTGTTGGCTTGTCGAGCTGCTGGAAGATTGCAGAATGAGCCCAAACAGAAAGCTACAATTTGTAGCCTCCAATAGCTCACTGCAGAGAGCTAGTAGACCGGTCCCGTGCGACGAACCGCGACCGCCGAACGCGCGAGCCTCCCAGCAGCGAATCCGCTTTCTCCATTGAACCGACCGAGTGCCCACATGTTAGCCAATATGTCTCTAGTATCCAAATAGTACTATTATTAGCCGAAAACACAACTAATATCTACTATAGTAGAATATAATCAGCCGACGAAAATTCTACTATTATTATAGTAGAATAATATTATTTACCGGTAATATTAAAATAATTTTACTACTGGTAATATCTACTATCAATCCCTGATGTCGACTTAACAATGTAAATGATTACTGTCAAATTTATTCTGTAAATAGACTTTTAACGCTAGTTGTTTTTGGTGTCCCACTCCCTTTATAGTGCCCCCCTTGTAATAATGCCCCAGGTTGGCAGGGGGTACTGCTGCAATACCCCACGGGGCATAATTACCGTTTTTTACAGTACATGGACGTTGTACTTGAAATTTGTTCAATTACCTGAACTACTGGGCTGCATGTACCGTTTACCCCGTTGCACTATCGGGAGCACAAGATTCTATTGATTTATGTGCTTGATTCGCGATTCGTACTTCAATTTTGTAAAGTGCTATTTTGGACATTGTCCTCCTGTACTCGGCAGATTCCGGACCGGAATCCGGAGACCTGGCATGTTATTCCGGGCGCACGCGAGGCCGTACAGCGGACAGTAGTGCGACGGCTGCACGAGTTAGGCAAGAATATGGTCGGCACAAAGTGAGCAGGTAGTTGGGGTAGAGGCAGTGGGCAGCGACAGCGTTGTGGATAGCGGTTGCTGCGGGCGGAAGTGGATCTCCCGAGTGCTTCACTCTCAACACCCCCGCAGCCCAGCGTCAGATTGGGTAGTTACGCTTCCAGGTTGCTGTTCCGACCCTAGCCAGGGGAACGCTTGCTGTGTGGGTTGATTGAGTTTTGTGTGTGCTTGTCGGAGTGCTCTATGCCGGATCAGAAACTTCCGATTGGTACGATTCCAACCTACATGCGTCTACGATGGTGCCGCTGACTTTGAGCGCAAATATAGAGCACTAAGCGTGCGATATACAAGGTGCAGAGCTGGCGCCAGCGCTCCCATAACGCCGATGCGTTGCGTGTAGGTTCGCTTGATCGAATGAGTACATTCGCGCGTTGGTGGGCCAATGCAAGCGCTCATATGTCGCCCTTCGAGTGCTGGTAAACCGTGGCATCGGCTGTGCTGCTATGACGTTTGGTTTCGCTTCAGCGCATTTTTTCTGCTCTTTCTTGACATTAACGGTTACCCGGGTGCGGTTTGTATACAAATTGAGAAGGGATCCTGCGGCTGGAGGCGAAAACTTGATGGAAGCTGTAGAATACAAATAATGGGTAGCTTAGGAATACTGGATCTGGCGCTGGCATCGACGCTGGAGAACAGCCCTCCAATTGGTTAGCATCAATGAGCGACTCGACAGACTTGGGGATGTGCACACCGGACAGCCTCAAACTCCGATCGATGCCCTCTCCTGGCGCAGGCGCTGCGTTCGCCATCGTACCTCATTCTTTCACACACACACACAACCCTCTCAGCGCATGCGCATTATTATGCATGAGCCTAAACACGAGTTTACAGTGTGGTGCTCCGATTAACTTCATACCTGAGCGATTTGTAAAACCAACGGCTCTCCGTGGGTTCAATAACGGATTTAAGGTACATCAAGAGGTAGGCGAACGTCGCATCGACAACGTCCAAGGCGATATTAAATCGAGCTAAGATGCGATGGTACATCTCATCGCACACGGTTATAAGTTGCCCGTTCGCAGCTGTGGAGAGGAATAGTACCATATAGCAATCGTCGTATCCAGCAGTCAAATACTGAGTACGAAGTCTACCTTGAAAACATGATAATCACATACGAGAACGTAGACTGTCGCAGTTGTAGTGCGTTCCCTAGCTCAAATATTGCTACACGGCCACCTCCCATCGTTTATTAAGAAAGGAAACGCACCCCAGCACGTTGCTATTGAAACTCGCCCTGAATTAATGAGCACCAGGTTGGTGTCGGATACAACAGTTGCATTTGGGGTGATTGCGTACTGACAAAATACTCGATTATGATTGGGTAGATTCCACTGTCGGATATGACATTTTGCTGGATATGACATTAGCTATACGGTATAGACGGCGTTGTCGCGGATAAGTTAGAAGATTGGAAACCTGACAGGATCTTAGCCACACTCTAATCTTCTGCTAATGCCATTTCAATGACGGCAAGGGAGTTGGCCAAAACCTTCAGCAATCACGCGTGCCGAGTTGAGATCCACTGGATAGCCAAGGCGCTCACGTAAGGAGCAGCACCGCGGGGGGGGGGGGTATGAGGCCCAACCGAGGTCTTAACCGGACTATATATAGGAAACCGTCCCCCAGAAGAGGCATGCCGTGCCTCTCGCGTGAGGCGATGAGGCACTTGAGCGGGGTTGAGTAGATTGTAAACTAAGAATTGTTTGAGCGGTTAGCGCTAGCGACTTCCTACTCAACGTGTTGGGCGCCATGAAGGCGTCGTAGAGGCTCTGCTGATGGCCGATTGTTGAGTCGACAACTTGCACTTGCACAAACAACGTGGTCGAGCTATCAGAGCGCGTGCCTTGTGCGCGTAATCACCTGCACGACACGGTAATAGATAGCCGTTGCTTCGCACGTACTAATAGTTCGCCCAAAAGGATGTCACACTATTGACACAAGCGCATCTTCGTGCACAGACTTGAGAGCAGGATGGAGTGCGAAAAGAAAAAAAAGCCAAGTTGATGAGCTATCCGACGTGCACCACGGCCGGTAGCAACCTCCTCAGCATGCTCCGGGACCAACGAACCACACTGCCCCGCGCTTGGGCTATTTAATCACTACAGTCGAAGGTAGATTTATAAAAGATACAATACACGTAATTTTCTTAATAATCTGCGATCGAAGCTGCTTCAGAGGCGACTAGCGCAAAAAAAGCTAAAGAATGTTGTTAACCCCTCAGCGCTAAGCTGCTTTTCACCTGTTTTATTTTATGTAACGATACTCGTCCAACATGTTAGTCGCGCAGCATGTTAAAGTAGCGCAACGCTTACTTTACTATAGTCTCGATTAAGTTCGAGTACCGACTGTGCACAATGGCGACGTGAGCATTTCGCCAAACCGTTTGCCATGTTGTACAAACTGCATGCACATGGTGTAAATGATAATGGTTTAGATACAACATCATAAGGAATTTGGGATTAGTGGCCAGTGGCTGTTCTGTCAAACGTCAAGCAATAGGATTGCTATAGATTTCGTAGCGGTTTCCTCTTACTCTAACACCAATCGACATAGCTACAGCATCGCCACTAGCACGCATTGTATCGTTTTATATCCATTAACACCCCGTAATCTGGTCCGACAAACCCAGCCCCTAGGCGTTGCAGGAAGGTCTGACTTATGCAGCTAATTCTCCCATGGTTTAACATGTTGTATGTAAACATGTTTCTTTGTATGCATAACGTGTGGGCGTTGAGGGGTTAACGGAGCGAGCCCAGTTACAAATTGGGGATCACAAACCAGATTGCCCCACCTGGTAGTAGAGAATGTAAACCGGTTGCATCCGGAATCCGGATTGGACAACCGGATACAACCGACTTGAATCCGGATAATCCGGATTCTAGCGGATTATAACAATATCCATTTCTACGAGTTATTCCTTACAAGTTAATGTAAAATGATATAATATGAGCATGGGTTATCCAGTTCTAGCGGCAGCAAAGCGTAGATAATTGGATGAAATAGTAAGTATTATGTCCAATTGGACTGCGATTAATGCAACGGTGACTTTTTATAGTTTTGGTCACGAGCGTTTAGATTCGATATCAAGGTTTTCCCCGTTCTGTCTTGTAAGTGCAAGGCCGTCGTGGACAAGCTCAAGACGCTACAGCTGGGGCTACACAGTCTCCAATGGAGATGCAGACAGCGCTGCAGAGCCCCGCCGAGGATGAACTCATCAAGAGCGACAAGAAATGCTGTGCAAGATGTTCGTGGTGCCGAGCTTCGAGATCTAAGGCGGCGTGGGCGGCTTCTACGACTTCGGTCCGCCGGCCTGCGCGCTCAAGAGCAACCTGCTGCAGTTCTGGCGCCGCCACTTCGTGTTCGCCGACAAGCTGCTGGAGGTCGAGTGCACCAACCTCATGCCCGAGGTGGGGCTCAAGACGTCGGGTCACATGGACCCGCTTCACGGGCCTCGTGGCCGAGGGCAACAAGTCGGGCGAGTGCTATCGCGCCGACAAGCTGCTGAATGATCACGTCGAGAACTTTCTGGACAAGCACCCGGACCTGAGCTAGGAGGAGCGTGAGAAGCTGTACTCGCCCCAGGAGATCCACGAGAACTTCCAGCAGTACGGCATCATGGCGCCCGGCATGGGTGTGGACCTAAGCTTCCCCGTCCAGTTCAACCACACCTTCATTTATGGAAGGCGCTGCCGACCTGCGCGCAGCCAAAGGGGCTGCCGGCGTCGTACTCGAACAAGTTTCAGCAGGCATGCTGTCAGCAAGGAGGAGAGCGCTGTTGCGCTGACGGAGACGGTCACCGCGGCGATGAGCATCCTGTACGCGCACTCCACCTGCGAGACCAGCAGCGTCAAGTTGCTGACGTTCTCAGCTGTTATCCGTGTGGCTGCGCAGGAGTTCAAGGGCGTGTGCACGAGCGCGGCTTCGGGTGAAGTTATCTTGCCATCGCTGCTGCTGGCGAAAACGTTGGAGCAGTGGTGGTGGGGCAATCACATCCTGTACAAGCTGAGCCGGTCGGGGTGGGTAACGAGCGTAAGCGAATACGGCGCACTGGTGAGGATAATCGCTACCTCCGATCCGCATGGAGCGCAAGAATCTGCGCAAGCTGATGGCGGGTCCAGGTACGGCCGAAACGTGGCTCTACCCGGTCGTGATGGCTCGCTCGAACGCCGAGATCTTGTTGTGGAAGAAGCCGCCCCAGTGGAGGCCTGGTGAAGGTTGAGCGTCGAACCCAACGGTAACCTCAAGAACGAGATCCTGACAGTCACGACGCGGGTAATACCACGCGTCTTGACCCACCGACAGAACCGTCTTGGTCTGGAAGTCGTTTGCCTTGACGTCGGGGTGCGCGTTGACCTGGGTGAGCGTCACGCCGATCTTTAGCGTCTTGTCCTGGCCAGCCTGGGCGACCGTCAGGTCGGACGTGATCTTGACGTCGTCGTTGGCAGCGCGGAACAGAGCCATGGAGAACTCGCTGTCCTCGTCCGAACCGGTCGCGAACGTGATAGGGCCCCAGGCCTCTGGATGCGCGTTGCTCGGGTGGATCTTGTCGGCGTTCAGGAAGCCGTCGGGCTTGCCGTCCCACTCGCCGATGCGCCAGATGGGCTAGTGTTCATCTCGTACGAGACGTCGATGGTTCCCGAGGTGGACGCACCCTCAGCGACCGTAACGCTAGCCGTACCAACAGCCAACTGCTTCTTGTAGACGATGGCCTAGTAGGTACCGGGCTTCATCTTGGGCGACGTGAACGTCTTGATACATGCGGGCACCTTGACCCAGTACTGCGCGTCAGCGTTGGAGAATACTACGACGACTTCCGAGTCGCCCAAAACATCGTTGGCGTCGGTGATCGTACCGGCCACCTCGCCACACTTGGCATCCGGAACAAAGCCCGTGAGCTCCTGGTCCTGGAAGAAGCTGAAGTCGAGGGTTGAGACATCAGGGCCGGCGCCACTCGTGAGCGCAAGTGCGTACGGGCCGTGGAATTCGTAGCGGTAGTCCTAGAAACGCGTGTGGTCCGAATTCATGTAGAATGACAGCTTGTTGTTGATGTCACGGAAGAACGGTCCACCGCTCGACGTTTCGTAGCCCTGCTCCGAGATCACGAGGTAGAGACCGGCAGCGGTGCTGTTGACGCCATGGACGGCGTCGTCGACGAAGGACAAACCCGGGTAGTACTTGGAGCGGGTGGTGCCTCCCGCGTTTGTGACGACATCCGTGGCTTCAATGGCCGTTATGCCAGCCTTTGATGGTTTCCAGGATGCCCTGGTTCATCGCCGTCTTGTCCAGGCGAGCGAGGAAGCGCATCTCCGGCAGCACCAGATCGATCGTGTGCCCACGACGTTTTTGTTGAGGCAGAAGGAGTAGGACTCCTTGATGACCCTCTTCTTGCAGTTGACGTTGATGGGCTTCTTGACGTCGTTGAGGGACTGAATCACGACTTTGCCTGGCCGAGATCCGTGTTGACGTGGCTCCTGGTCATTGTAGTTGATGACCACGAAGTCGCAGGACGCCTGCCTCGTGATGATCGTCAGGCCCGCGCCGGTGTTGATGATGTATTTGTCGCCGCTGGTTTGTACCCTATCGACGGCCTCATCTTGACGGTGAGGTGTTCAAGTTTAACACACGAGAGCAAAGGGTGCCGCAGGCGCGGACACCCCGTACAAGGCGGAGGGCTGCATGGGCACGGATGAGGTGACGTTCATCAGCGACGCTGATGATTGATTCAGCATCCTGCAGCTGAGTTCTGGTGCGCAGCATCACGGCGAAGATCTACGGCGACACGGAAGTGCACCCTGGTATTCCTGGAACTGGTGGAGCTGTTCGACACGACGCTGATGAATCATCAGCATCAGTGATGAGTGCAAGCACTGCTTGCCAAGCAGGAACGCGTACGTTGTGAGCTCGTGTGTGGTGCGATGCTAATACTCTTGCTCGTGCAAATTCGCATCGTGTACTTGGGACCGTACAACCTAACGCTGCGCGTGCGCCTCATCAAGCGCGCGGTGCGTGGCGAGTACTGCGAGTCAGTGTTTTGCGCGACCCAGTTGAAGTTCGTAGCGTCGGCGTCTGGCTCAGTGGCTGCTGCTGCTGCTGTGAGTATGTTGAACGGACCTCCTGCTCTACCGCTTGTGGTGGTGGTGGTGGTGCTGCTGCTGCTGCAACTTGCAGCCTGCAAGCGGCACTACGGTTGCTGGTGCGGCAATTGGCGCTGGCGTATTGGTGGAGAGAAGGCGAACATCTCGTCGAGCGTCGCCGCGCGGCTGGCGGCACCGACAGCAAGACGGAGAGTGCCTTCAATTCTGCTTCGACACTGACTGTGTCAGTGTCTGCACTATTAATAAACAAGGAGGAGATCGCTGTTGTGGAGACTGGGACTTCACCGCGGTGCCTGCATGATCAGCAGCATCACGTCAATGACGTTCTCAGCTGGTATCGATGAGGCTGTGCAGGAGATCCAGGACGTGTGCGCCATCGCAGCTTGGTTGGGGCCTATCCTGCCATCGTTGCCGGTGTTGAAGACCTTGGAGCTGTGCAGGGGGCTACATCCTGTACAAGCAGAGCCGGGAAGGGACTACGGCGCTCAGGTGAACCTTATAAGCAAGAGTAAGGGTAATTGTGTACGCACCGGCATTGTATTGTAAATGAACTTACTCGTGAGAACAAGCAGCTACATCATTCGATTTCACGGCGATTAAAGTTGAAGAACGACTTTAGCTCGCAACTTGCCTTCACCGTATCATCACCCAGGCGAGCGCAGCGGGCGTTAAGAGCTATACCTGCTGCTGAAAATGCAACTTTGCTTGGGACCGACGTTGCCGTGACCGCCAAAAAATCTTGAGCCATTTGCTTAATCCGTGGATAAACGTTCCCCGTAGCTTGAAACCAGGCACACACACATGCTTACTTTCTCTCATCTCACTCATGCCTTCATCCGCTGCCAGCCACCGGTCGAGCTCCTTCGCGAACGAGGAATCCTCACGCTGCATTTCCCGAATGCTGATTTCAAGCTGTCTGTCGCCTATATCATCCACAGGGGTGCCACTGGATACACTTTCACCATTCTGCTGGTAAAATCGGGTCATGAGGCCTTTAAGCTCGATGCCTCGCTTTTTTTTGCTGACGGTGGACCAGAGGCTGATTGTTGTTGAGCCAGAAATGCTTCGCGGTAGTTCTTGTTGAACTCGTCTTCAACTTCGTCCTTGACTTGGGCGACATCGTCCACCAAGAGGTGGAGATGCCGCTTAGCACGCGGAGCTAGCGCTAGCGCAATCCGGGCTTCTCTGGTGTTGACCTTCACCGTGTACTCATCCATCTTGGCCTTAACTGCTTCAGCAAATTTCAGCGTCTGTTCGTCTTGTTCGTTTGCTATAGTTTCTGTTGCGTGAAATTGGATCAAACAGTACGTGTAGAGCAGGATCCCAAACACGGGGTACGTCGACGCAGATAGCATATCTGTGGCTTCTTTGATGGGCCTGGGAAACTTGTAAAGGGCGCCCACAGCCGTCCACGCCTCCTCTGAAATCTCCTTGGCCAATGAATCACTTGGACGAATAGTGAAATCCGTATATCCACAAACCTTACCTCGAATACGACGAAGCAACTCGTTCAGGGGGTGTTTTAACGTAAGCAGACTCTCCATCATAGTCCACGTACTATTCCATCGTGTAGGCACATCAAGCTTGGGCGTTATATAGTTCTCGCCCAGGTCACTACACACCACTTCAAGCGCTTCAGACAGCTTCGTTGATTCTGAAAAAAATTTCACGATGTCTCGCAAATGGCCAATCGCCGAATCAACAAATGGGCACTCATCGAGACCATCTTTTACTGCCAACTGCAGAACATGCGCGGTGCAGCGTAGCTGAATAACGGATCTTGCAGTCGAGCTAGTGGTGTTCCCGCGGGGCGATCCAGGGTCAGTCAATTCAGCGAGAACCGTTCGCGAAAGCCTATCAATATCGCGCTGCAATCGTTCGTTGATCTCAGCTACCATTGTAGTGTTGTTGGTGACATTGTCCGCTGTAATCGTCCAAATGCAGCTGAGAAGCGAGGCTTCCGTGTCTTTCTCTGCGCGAATGAAGTGGTCGGCGAGTCGTTTACCGGTGTGAGGATACATCACGCGCGTAAACGCAATAATAACAGAGCGGATCGGCCAGTTCTTGTCAATAAAGTGCAATGTTACCACCATGTAGCCTCGCTTCGACGGGGATGTCCACATGTCCGTCGTGAAGCTGACACGGCGCCCAGCAACTTCACGACAAATCTCTACCCGAGCAACACTCTCCTCCACATTCCACTGATCGAGCACTTTTTTTCGGATAGTCTGCTGGCAAGGGACATTGTACTCCGGACGTAGCTCCTTGCAAAACTCCACGAATTCCTCTTGATCAACAACCGCAAAAGAATGGGAATTCACCACGATCCATTTAATCAGCTTCTCATCGCAGCTCTTAACAGCATCTGGAGTCATCACAGCGGCGGCTATGCGGGTGGTGTCTCGAGAATTGGATGGGAGGGCGCTGGGGGTACCGTAGATCTCGGCATGATAATCGATGAGGTGCTTCCGGAAGTTGCCTGTGTTACAAGAGCTCCAGATCTTCTCGTCACCGGGGCACAACATGCATTTATAGGCACCAGTGCAGAGCTCTTCAACGTACTTGAAGACATCAGACGCGTTCTTTCGCTTGCGTTTCTGACCCACGGAGCTGGCGACACCAACAGAAGAGATAGATGGCCCTATAGAGGACAAAGTCGAGATGCTGTCGGTGTCGATGTCATGCTTGGTACGTGCGTGACGGGCGCGAGGTCGGAAGCGCGAGTTTCCGGGCTTGGGGGGGGGGGAATGGAGGAATGGAAAGACAGAAGTGGCGTTTTGCGGCCGGACAGGAGGCTACCTCCTCGAGGTCCTCGAGGTCCTCGGCTCCCGCGTAGTGGTCAAGTCCATTCCTCTCCGGTTCTCTCTCTCCTAGTCGATATGCTCGTATCAAGTCGATGAGGCGAAACTAAAATACACTGAGCAAGACAAAGCCATGATTGGTCCATTTTTGCCCAATAAACTTCCAGTCCAATCGGATTTGTTTCGGATTGGATCCGGCTTAAATCTGGTTGCCGTGGACCGGATTCAAGTCTATTCAAAACGGATTGGCTGATCCGTTTACATTATCTACCTGGTAGTAAGAAATCAATCACTTACTCACTCACTTACTCACTTACTCATTCACCCACTTTCATTTTCTCACTTACTTATAGCTATTTTATAATCTAATTGTACTTACTTGCTTTCTTACTTTCTTTTAAGAATTTTAAAATATCACTCTCTTCATCATTACTGTATATATGAGCTGTTTCTCATGAATGCATGCGCATACAGGGACTGAAGCATCGATTCGGGGTGAGTAGTGAAGGGGGTGGGTAGTATAGCCATCACCCGACACTTACAATTTAACGGAATAGTTTTAATGACGAATCGGCATGCGTCAGATTTAAGTACAGCCAACGAGTAAACTTTGAACTTCGGTTCTTACGCTCCAAACGTACTCGACACCTTCGGGCGCTTTGTTAACACGCGTTACCTGGACAACAAAAACCGGTATTGCGCTCATTCCGCACGACGCACGACGGGTCTCGCGGCCGATTAGTTAGAGAGTACGAGGAAGGCAGCAAAGGCTCTTGTAGATTCTGTATACCCACTGAGTTGAGACGATAACGACTTTTGCCCTTCTTGCATTGTTGTAACGAAATTGCTAACTCCCAGTAACACATCTACCCAACTTATTGCATCGGTATAAACACGCAGGATTGATGATCGTCTCAATGTCGAGGTTATCGACAAGTTGATTATTGTCCAAAAGGTCTTGCCTCTGGGCAAGGACATGTATGACGCTGTCGGCGCGCGCTATGATGAAGCGACCCAGTACGGGCACTAGCCGTAACTTGACGTGATGGAAGCCTGCGCAGAAAGTTCAAGACTCCGCACGGTATGTACAAGCCCACGGAGTGTGCTGATATCCCAGAGCAGATCGAGCAGCCTAAGAATATTAAGCAGCTCATTGACGAGGCATCGGGCATGTTCGTGTATTGAAGATAACGAAACCGAATGGATTCCGGATCACCGAGCTCTGCGACCTTCCTTGCGACAGTCCTTTGTGACTTTGACAAGATCGAAGTCGTGAGTCGACATGTAGTCGTCCGAGCCCCGTGTGTCTGATCCACTTGGAGCGATCCCAAAGAGCAGGACGTCTTTATCTACGTAAAATGCACAGGTATAGGTGAATACATGTATATGTACAAAGAACGAGTGGGGATTACAAAGAAAGTCGGATTAGACTGACCACTTGATTGCTAACAAAAACGACTCTCCCCATCATGCGTATGAGACAGTGCCATCCTACTATGCACGCGGGTACTCCGATCGGATCCGGCAGGGAATACACCTACTGGCTCTAATGGCATGCCTTATTGCATCCGATATAGCAGGGTATGCAAAAGAAACGGCACGCAAACACAAAAGAACACTATATACACTACATTTTACTCTGTAAGACTTTGGATGGGCCTACGCGAGCTAATGGAGCCCCAACAAAAGAATAGTAGCCTGAGAAAGTGGCCAAGTAGGAGAAAATCGGGCAGGCGTCCGCTATAATTATACAGACACGGCGTTAGCCAAATACATGTAGCGGTTGTAGAGAGGGGGGCAATTGATTGCTAGCTACGTACAACGGTTTTTTGTTTTCGAGGCATGCTGGGATGTAATCATAGGATTCTTCTAGCATAAACCTGCGCTTTTGCTTGATTTTTGTTCAACCCCAATAACAATGAACCCAAAGCTGTAGTATATACACCCTGTTAATTTGTAACTACCCATACGAAGGCGTCTTAGACAACATATTCGTTTGTCTGTGTCAACCAGTTTCCCGCAGGTTATAGACATGTGCCGTACTTATGGAAGACAATATTTAGATCAAGTACGCATATTTTTAACATGTAGTATACAGCTTTAACATGGATCAAAGTCAGGACCCGGAAAACCCCGTGAGTGCGGGGGGGTTAAGAACTCTGTCCCTTCAAGACAGCTGTGCGCCGGAAATTTACGTCGTCACGAAGGCGTACGTTTCAGGTCGCAACCAAGTACAAGGCTCGTGTTGGCGTCATAGCCGAGAGTTCTCTCCAACCAGAGCGCATTTCCCCACAGCGGGGGTGGACCCATCAATGCGACTGCTTCAAGCACGGTGGAAGATAGTCTCGCTAGTGCGGTTGAAGATCAATGAAGATGAAGGCCAGGTCGGTGAGCTTGCTGAAGAATGAAACGCTGGTGTTCAGTGAAATTTGGTAGTTAGTCCGAGAGGCGTTCACTCCTTTGAAGATGATTGGCGACCTCACTCGTGAGTAAGTCATTAGTCATACCTAATGAATGCACACCCTCTACTTCGGTTCCACTAATTACAGGCGTGCCGAGTGCCCCCGCTCTCGATGATCAAGGACGGCGATGCAGTATTCTCCAGTTCCACTCCACGTGTGGATTGGGGAATAGACGTCTCAACCAGAATGATGAGGTTTACTCAGACCGCCCGGTTGCTGAAATTGGGTACCCAAATCCGAAAAAAACTCGTTCAGAGACCCGAAAAGTGCCCCCCCCCCCCCGCAGTTGCGGGTACACATGTTCATCAGGACATAATGCACCAGGACTGTTAGACGAATTTCGCAGTACAGCACTAACATCAAAACGAAGCAAGAAAAGCTACACGCTATAATACATGTAACTGAGATATGCAGGCGACACGTTTAAGCGCGGTGTTGCCGCTGCACTTGACGTGTTTCGGGCCGAGGTACATGCATGTTGGTCGAAATCGCTAGGCTGCACATAATTACGAGACCGATGAACGATTTATACTCCGATTATGATTGAGACATCCCCGATTTATTGGTCTTCAAATCCGCTGTGAGCGATGCTTAACCGGCTAATTCAGCAGGACAAACTAATCGGTTTTCACAATACCCGTATCACCCCTGTCCTAAGCGAACGTCAATGTGCGTTCTAAGAGTTAGGGCTAGTCTCACGGCTGTATGATTAGAGTCTAAAATTTAGTAATTAGGCTAATTCATCTGACTCGAAATATGCACTAGGCAAGAGTCCCTGATTGATTGTCTGCATCAATCGTTTGGTTATATCCATTTTCTCGTGCCCGAGCTTCCTGGTATACCTTCTGGTGTGTTGGTGCGAAGAATAACGTGTCTTTCGGTCAATAGGCTCGCCATCCGTCTATGATTAGCGTGGTTGGCGCAGCGATTAATAACCAACCATATGCCGATAATATGGCTCTGTCATTGGACAATACAGAAATTCGCTTAGGAGAAAACTTCGCTTAGGACAGGGGCGATACGGTACCACCCCTCGTGCGAAAGATTTTGCTTTTTTTTTAAAGTCGAGCATAAACACACTTTTAGCGGAAAAGTTCTGCTGACACCGGAAAGTTGTAGACTCTAAGTGTGCTTTCTGGTGTAACTAAGTGTGGGATAAGAACTACGCTCTGAGACACTTAGCTGCAAGATGCCGTCCAGGACGGGCCTTCTCAAATTTCCAAATTCTGAATTCGTGGCGCCATCCATTCCTCAAAGTGGCGAAGCAACATGGTAAGGCAATTGGTGCGGCTGCGAGGCAAATAACGGGGCTGACTTATGGTCTATGACAGAGCGAGCTTAGCGAAGGAGGCACGGACGAAGACCGCGAGCAAGGAGACATGCTGCTTGAAGGCCGCGACCGTCTGGCGGAGCTGCGAGAAAGACGTCGTGACCTGGAGAATGGTAGTGGGCAGCGGGGCATGAGCAGCGGTGAATCTGAGAGGTTGCAGCAGGAGACACAAGCCGCTGCCTTTGATCTGGCCCACGAAGCCATGAGTGCAGAAGCCGTAAAGGCGTTTGTGAAGCTAAAGCGAGCCGAGTATGCAGCTAAGCATGCTCCGTTGGTGGCGCCGACGGGTGCCGGCATGGTGATGCGGCCACCTGAAAAACGAGGCAGGGCGTGCCGGCCCGAGCGCTTCGCAGATCTGGTAGCAGATAGCTACGACTCTTCAAGTGCAGAAGACAGCGAGTTTGCGTCGGAAGTTTCTGGAGAACGCTCTGACCCGGACACAGACGCTGCTAGGCAGTTTTTTGGGCTAAGCGACTCGACCGACGAAGCTTCGGACGCTGAAGAGTCCACTGCGGATGAGATTCACGAGGAAGGCACACGGACGCCTGACGTAAACGCATGTACTGGGGTTCTGCTCGGATTTCCGTCTCAGTGGTGGTCGTGGAAAAGATTTCATAACGCGCTTAACACATTTTCCGCTAAGACCAAGCAGCGTTTTGTTGTCCGGTCCTCACAAACTGTACCCAAGCGAAATAGACAGATGAGTAGCAAGGATGGCCACTACCCTCGCAGTTGGAAACACTACTAAGAGATTCGACTGAGGTCAATCCGTGTCACTTGGGTTGCAACAACAATGTATGAAGATGTATAGTAGAATACTTGTTGAATGTCTACGAGTAGCGAGTGACGGTTGAAGGCATTGACTGCGAGAGACACTAGCTTGTGACTCGAGGGTTACGAGCGACAGCATGCGTGCTGTGCTCTCATGGCTGCGGCCATAGTAGTTAAGATAGAGTCTACGGGGGTTTTACCGCTTGAGAAGCTTTCCCCTACAATAACACTTAAACAACAAGAATCACAACCAATTTTACACTGAAGTACACACTTTCATTCCTGTACTCGACTAGCCCTTCGCACACAACTACTTCGCGTAACTCAACACAACTCATCCACATCGGCAAAGTGCTCAGAGTTGCGGCAGCGATTCTCTTAGGTTATGAGCCCAAGTGGCTACTGTGGATTCGAGTAGTGAACGGCACCAAGTCTGGAGCTTCAACGCATTCTTCAAGGCCTGCAGCCCCTCGGACAGGGTCAGCAGCCCCCAGCACAAGGACAACAAGTGCCCCAACAGCAAGGACAAGATCCCCAGCAGCAACAGCAAGCTTCCCAACAGCAAGGGCAAGCTGCACCGCGGCAGGAGCAGCAGCCGCATGGCCAAGGACGCAATGTTGCTCGACAACCAGCGGTGAGGAAGGTTTCTGGAACGACTAAAGTACCTAAATTCGATGCCGACGGCGGGTTTGACCTGTACAAAGCTCGTCTAGAGTCCTACCTGCGCCAGCGTGATTGCTGGAACGTGGTTCTCGGGGCTGAAGTACCCGATTCGCAGGATGAAGAGCGCAATTTGTTCGCGCGAGATGCTCTACTCTACGGACTTCTGTCAAAAGATGCTAAGAAGGTCTGTAAGATGACGCGCGTGAGTGAAATGTGGACTGCCTTCGAAAGAGAGAAGACAAAACGTGATTTTGCCAACAGCATCCGAGTTCGGGCAAAGTTGTTTGGAGCAAAATATACAAAAGGCACGAGCATGGATAAATATTTGGAGAGTCTCGAAGACTACCGACGCCAGCTTGAAAACATGAATTCGCCGATTAGTGACGATGAAATGGCGAGAATTATCCTGACCAGTGTAGAAGGAACTCATCGGAATGTTATCAGGATGTTCGGACAATTGGACAGCCCTCCTGACCTCGAGCGCGTGTTGAACACTTTGCGGACGGAATCAGAGATGGATAGAGCGGTAGCGGAGCAGAGTGGAGGTGTCAAGCGGAAATTTGAGGAAGGTGAAAAGTTGATCGGAGCTGTGAAATTCAAGAAACCTTGGAAGGGAAAGCAGCGCCGTAAAAACGACAATGGTAAGAAGGAGACGCGAGAATGCAATTATTGCCACAAAGTTGGATATCTCTGGGCAAATTGCCGCAAACGCCTCGCTGAGATGGACGACCGAAAGCGGAAACGCCAAGAAGATGCCTCGGACAGCAGTGACGAGGACAAGCAGCCGAAGAAAAAGGGCAAGAGGTCGAAGAATATTGGTTTCGTGGGACGATGGACGAAGAGCTCTGGTTCGATTAAGATGATGCGAGCTCCCGAGTCGGAGGATAACAGCAAGTCGAATAGACAGATTATGGCTTACACTGGTGGTCGATCGAGTCAAGCTTGGATGCTTGATACTGGTACTGCTGTGCATGTGTGCACAAGTGAGTCTACATTCGGATATGGCATGAGAGAGGATACGAACTTCTTTGACGACTGGAGAGGTGAAAGTAACAGCTCAGACGGTATTGGGTTGGTGAAAATTCACGTCCAGAATGACATGGATCCTGACGGACCTGGTGTTGCGCTGGACTTGAAGGAGACCCGGTACTCGTCGAGAGGATCGACCAACCTCATCAGTCAAGAGCAACTGGAGCAAGACGGATGGGAACCTACGACGCCAAAGGCAGCGTCACCAGAAGAACAAATCACGATCTTCTTGCACAACGATTATGAAGGTATGCAAATGGTGTTTAGAAAAAGAAATGGGCATTATTGGCTGGATGCAACCCCTGTACTGCCTAGCAACCCGGTTTGCGCGGCAACTACGACTCCGAAAATTGATAAGGTGATGGCGTGGCACATGAAACTTGGACATCCGAACTTGGAGGGGATAAGAGGATGGTCCGAATGGACATGGTGGGAGGTTTGGACCTGACACTCGCAGATTTTAAGATACTATTCCGCTGCATTGCCTGTCAGCGTGCAAAACAAAAGCGCATGTCGTTCCGATGACACGGCAAGCGTCAGAAGAGATGTTGAGCGCGTCTGATGTCAGACATTAGCCCCGTTGGAATACTGACACCTGGAGGAAATAGCTACTTTCAGATCATCGAAGACGAAGCTTCGAGATTTAAGTGGTGCTTGCTCCTGAAGAAGAAGAGTGATACAAACCAGCACACTATGGATCTACTGCTGAAATTGGAAAAGGAGCATGTGATCAATATTTTCTCGAGCGACAAAGGAGGTGAGTTTCTCAACAACGCGCTGAAGGCCTTCTTGGCTTCGCGCGGTATTGACTTTTTGACTACCAACGGATACACGCCGGAGGAAAATTGTCTAGTGGAGAAGCTGAATGGACACCTAATGAATAAGGTGCGGGCGATCAGTGAAGCAGCAGGTTTACCTGACAGTTTGTGGGGTGAAGTGCTCGGGTACGTGGTTGATGTGGACAATATGACTTCGACTAAGGCGCTGAAAGGTATGACTCCGTTTGAGAAGCTGCATGGGCACAAACCACAGCTGGACGACCTGCATGTGTGTGGATGTGTGGTGTTTCACCACATCCCGAAGAAGAAGCGCAAGAACAAGATGGATATGCGTTCGGACTCTGGGATTTTTCTGGGCTACGCTACTACCTCGCTCGGCTATCGTATTCTCGACCTGTGTACTGGCAATGTAGTGGAGCGCCGAGATGTCTTCTTTTATGAAGATATGGCGGCAGATCCTAAGTACGTGCACGACCTCATCGATAAAGCGTACTTTGAGAAGGAAGTCGATCTGCCAGACCACATTGACTTCGTCTCGCTTCCCGTTAGCCGTGTGCATTTACCAATGAGAGTGAGAATGAAGAATCTGACTGAGAGTGAAAGTGGTCGGTTTGAGGAGATTCCTGAGCCAATGGAAGATGAAGAAGAGGAATTTTACGATACCGACGACGGCATGGCGGAACAATTTGACGATAACGAAGTAAGTGAGGATGACAGCAGTGATTACAGCAGCAGTAGTGCTGAGGAGGATGACGATAATTCGGGTAGCTGCGAGGACATGGAGGATGTTACTCCTGCTACACCGCAAGTCGCAACTGGTGATAATGTGACTACCGACGCAGGCAGATTGAGTACTGCAAGTACTAGTGGGAGATCTAGAGGGGCTGGCCGTAGTGGGAGAGCTAGTGCTGCTGCGAATACTGGACGTGCTCCCGCACCGTCAGCGGCACGAGGACGTGGAACTAGTGGGGGCGGGGGGCGAGCACAGCGGACTCCTCCAACTGTTTCACTGCGAAAGTCGACTCGAGCCTGTCGCCAAACGCGGCGATACAGCCCCCAGAGTTTTTTTTATGATCAGACACTGTTTCAATGCATGATGATTGGAGCGGTGTGCAACTTACTGAATCCTGCAACCGTGACGGAGGCTCTTGCATCTGAGCATGGACCTAAGTGGCAGAAAGCGATGGACACCGAGTACGAATCATTGATGACGAACAATACGTGGGAATTAGTACCTAGACCGAAGTCCACCAAGGACAATCCAGTCAACGTATTGACTTCACTGTGGGTGTTAGTCTGCAAACGAAACGAAAAGGATTGGATAGAGCGGTTCAAGGCGAGATTGGCGATTAAGGGATATCGGCAAAAGTTTGGACTCGACTATTTGGAAACGTACTCACCTGTAGTGAGAATCGAGTCGGTGCGGCTCGTACTGTTGTTAGCTCTACTGTTTGGCCTCGACTGTCGGCATGTTGACTTCGTGACCGCGTTCCTGAATGGTGTGCTCACCGGTGTTGAGATTTTTATGGAGCAGCCTGAGGGCTACAATGACGGCACTGGGCGAGTCTGTCGCCTACTTAAAGGACTATATGGACTAAAGCAAGCCTCGCGAATCTGGAATAACACGCTTCACAAGCACCTGGTTGAGATCGGGTTCAAGAAGTGTACGTTTGACGCTGGAGTGTATTGGAAAGAAGGAAAGCACAACAAAGTCTTCCTGACCGTGTATGTTGATGACATACTGATCGCCGCAGACCCGAGAGATGCTGACGGCGTGGTGGAAGCGCTGGGCAAGATGTTCAAATTGAAGGACTTAGGCCGGGTCAAACATCTATTGGGGATGGAGATTAATTATGAGCCGGGCAAGATATTGTGCATCTCGCAGACAGCGTACGTTGAGCGTATGCTTGAGAAGTTTGGATTAGCAGCAGCAAAATCAGTGCGGTCTCCTCAAGTTCACAACGAACGAACTGTACGAGTGGAGAAAACCCCCAACCTGATTAATGATCCGAAGCTGCCATTTCGCGAGATGATAGGGTCTCTACAATACCTAGTGCACTGTACCAGACCTGATTTGGCAAATGTGGTGCGGACACTTGGTCGATACGGAGGACCATACACAGTAGCGAACTTCCGGCAGGCGCAACGCGTGTTGAGGTACTTGCGTGGTACCAAGCACCTTGGTCTGGTATATCGCTATGCAGCAGTGGCTAGTGATGGTGTGGTGATCGATGCGTTTGCGGACGCAGATCACGCCGGGTGTCCTGAAACGAGCAAATCTGTTTCTGGTTGGACCTTGAGGCTAAATGGCAATGTTTGGCACTGGCAGAGCAAGAAGCAGGGAAGTGTGGCTGATGACACCTGTGCTGCGGAGCTGATTGCCGCCCACAAATACACGAAAGAGATTAAATGGGCACAAAAGCTGCTGAAGGATATTGGAATCCCGCAACAGAAAATCGCAACACTATACTGCGACAACCAGAGTACCCTGAAATAAGTCGAAAATAATGGAAATTCGCAGGAGATGAAGCACCTGGGGAAAAAGACAAGGTCGATTGCTGAGTGGATCGATCGTGGACACATGCAAATGGAGTACATGCCCACAACTGAGAATATTGCGGATATTTTCACGAAAGCACTGGGCCCGTGTGTCTTTGAGCGTCTGCGTGACCTGCTCAACATTGAAGACGTACCAATGGCGTGGCCGTCTGAGGGCGGACCTACTGTCGCTGCGGCGACTGCGAGCGAGTCTGACAATGCGTTGGACATTGTGATGAGCGACGATTGAGTTGGCCGAGGCCTTCTTACGTGCTCACACGTGGATTTGGATGCGTCCAGACCACAGTTTGATATTATTGATGCAATGAATGAAGCTGCACGTTCGAAACAACTTTGTTAAGCCTCTGGCTTGGGTGTTTGCGGGCACACCAGTGACTTCTGTGGAAGTCGCGAACTTGTTCAACTGCGTGTTGACTCAAAGGTGGATCAACGGTGATTGGCTGAGGCCATCAAGACTGTATTCACATTGAACTTGGATGCGTCCAAGCTAGGGTTTATATTGTATGCTTGTATATGCTGTGAAACCCAACTGAAGTGGGAGTAAGAGATTCGACTGAGGTCAATCCGTGTCACTTGGGTTGCAACAACAATGTATGAAGATGTATAGTAGAATACTTGTTGAATGTCAACGAGTAGCGAGTGACGGTTGAAGGCATTGACTGCGAGAGACACTCGAGGGTTACGAGCGACAGCATGCGTGCTGTGCTCTCATGGCTGCGGCCATAGTAGTCAGATAGAGTCTACGGGGGTTTTACCGCTTGAGAAGCTTTCCCCTACAATAACACTTAAACAACAAGAATCACAACCAATTTTACACTGAAGTACACACTTTCATTCCTGTACTCGACTAGCCCTTCGCACACAACTACTTCGCGTAACTCAACACAACTCATCCACATCGGCAAAGTGCTCAGAGTTGCGGCAGCGATTCTCTTAACTCCAAGATCCTGATCTGTTCACACGGAAACAAGCCGCGATCACGCAGTAGTGGTGTCCGACAGCATCGCACCGTTCGTTACACTGGTTGTACAGCCAAAGTGCACGCCTTACTGGCGAGGTTAGGCAAGCGATACTACATCCATGTTCGTTCCAGTGGTTGCCATAACCACAACGTGGACGGAAATGTATGGAACTACTATGCTGAGAACCGGACAATTCATGATCCAGCGATTCTCGCCACAATGTCCGACATGGCTTCGGCTGGGGCCACGCCAAAGGGGATACTTGCATGGTTTCGGAAGAAGACAGGTATGTAATGGTACAGGCTGATGCACCACTATTGTGCTTTACTAACGTTTGTGTGTGTATATGTAGAGAAGAAGACTAAGCTCAAGGACGTGCACAACATGCTCCAGGACCTAAAGAAAGCTGACAAACGGAATATGTCGGACGTGAAGCGAACGGAAAGTATTCTGGAAGAGTTCACAAGTGAGCATGAAGGCAACACGGCGCAGATATTTGTCGACAAGGCGAGAGGCGTGGATGTAGCTGTGACGCTTCAATCCGCCGGGATGAAGCGATTGTTTGCAGCATTTCCTGAAGTTCTGATGGTGGATAGTACCCATGACACCAACTGCAATGGCTACAAGCTTTTTAGCTTTATCGTGCATGACTGCTTTGGAAAGGTAAACGAATAAGGATATCGCTCCTGTTACAATGTGTGATGTCTAAGTGTGTTTTGTTGTGACTGTGCTTAGGGACAACGCTTTTAAAGCCTGCAACCCACAGTTTAACGAAGTGAAAGTGGTGATTGACCGACAAAGCGCTCCACGAGAAGGACATCCTGGCGGAAGTATTCACGAGAGCGAGGCAGCTGCTTTGCCAGTTCCACGTGCAGCAGTGGTTCTCGAAGCAGGTGACCAGATTGGTGAGGGGCTGTCCAGAGGAGAAGGCAATCATTGAGGCTTCAATGGCCCAACTCATCGATTCCACGAGCGCGAAGGAGTACGACAGTCAGAAAGCACTGCTTCTTGACTTACTTGGCGGCAATAAACAGCACAAGCTGTACCAATTGTTTGTGAAGAACTGGGATAACACGCAAGACGAGTGGGTTGCGTATCGACGAGGAAACATCCCACATCTCAGAAACAACACGAACAATAGACTCGAATCAAAGTGGGGCAAACTCAAGCAGCTAATTATGTCAGACTACCCCATGGACGAGCTGGTATCGACGCTGATCATGATCCAAGAATGGGCAGAAGATGAGTACGTCGAAGAGTACAACAAACCTGAGTCTAGACCCCCTTTTGCAGAGCACCACGAGCTGGCTTCACTTGGAGCCGCTGTCAGTCCATTTGCCTTCGATCTCGTGGCGGGCCAATTCAAGTCGGCTTTGTCCGGTGATGCAAACTATGTGATTGAGGGTGCTGGCGAAGATGCCAAGTTGCTGAGCCTCCGGTCTGGCCAAGTGCACACGTTGAACACGAAGGTAAGGCTCCATGTCATAACGCTTTGCGGTGTCGCGCAGTGTGTGTTTTCCGGTGTCGCGCAGTGTGTGCTTTCCGGTGTCACGCAGTGTCACGAGCTAACGATGTGCGTGTTGTGTCTGGTGCAGACTTACAAGTGCGACTGCACTTTTGCTCAAACGTTGTTGCTACCGTGTCGACATGCTATGTTTTATCGAAAGACAAACGGAAATGAGAGTGTGCTACCTCCGTTTTCATTGTTGTGTCCGCGATGGCTAAGAGCTCACCCATTGAACAACATCCGCGAGGGGCCAGTCTATACCGGAGAATTTGAGTACCACAGCATCGACAGCGCTGAGAGCGTTGCCCCGGTCGTTGCACCCGTGAAATAGGACGCGAAGTACTCCCAAGCCAAGCAACTGACTGACGAGCTGCTCTCCTTGCTACCAAACCAGCCCACACCAACGTTTCAAGCAGCGATGTGATGGCTTAGAGGCTTTACAAAGTCTGTACACGATGGTGAATTGGAGAATTTCGCTGGCTTCGTACCTGATGCTGCTGCCCTTGACAAAGTGCCGCCGTCAGCAATCGCAGCACCGACGCAAATAGTGGTAACCGTTTCGGAAGATATGGATCTCGACGAAAAAGCCCCGGCGACTGCCGTATTTCAGTCAAATGATAACATCACCGCCCACAAACCTTCCGACTACGCATTTACGAAGCCAGTGAAAAACAAGAAGATGTCTAAGAAAGTCCACAGCAAGATCGCTCGCCTACAACTCAAGATGGGATTGAGCAATTTAGCAAACTTGTGCGAGGGTGGCGTACCCTCCTCGACGCCGTCAGCCTCCGACATCGACAACATTCTATCTACGAACTATTCCTACCATTCCGTAGCGCCGGCATTGGAGAAGTATGACATTCCAGCGTGCGACGTAGCCGAAGATGCAGGCCTTCGACTGCTTCGCGAAGGGGAAGAGCTCACTCTCGACCGACGATTTGACTAAACGTCTCCCTGCAGACAAAATTACCTACGCGCTTACTATTCTACCTCTACGTGGGGCAGATCAGTACGTGGCTACCTGGAGGGAGTTCGGAGCCACCACTCGTGAGCAGCTCTTGTTCTTAGAGCGGTACGTAGGTGCTATGAACCAGCTTAGCACTGTGGATCATACAGCAGAATGGGTAGAAGATGCGAGTTGGACTCCTGCCGACATCGAAGCTGTGCCAGTAATGTTCTGGGCACCACTGCAAGAAAAACGGGTACAGTTTGATGTATTTAACTTACAGATACCGGAATTGCTACAGCGTCTAACACCGGAAAAATGTTTGTGCATGTGCTGCAGGAAATCATGCAACAAAAAATTCGGGACTTGTCTCTTCAACTGTCAGTTATCGGGGGTGAAGCAATCGATGGCCACAGCCTGCTAAGCTTCCGACCCAGCCAGTGGCTAAGTACGACAGCGATTTTGGTCGTGATGAAAGCTCTAGCGCTGAAGTACCATGACGTGGGCGTTGCAAGTCCCTCCTTCTTGGAACCGAAGGCACCCGATCGCAAGCGAGTGGTTGCGAATGCATACAAGGCCTTTTCTCCCGTCAAGGGCGACATTATTGGAGCGTTGAACTTTGGCTCGGCACATTGGGTCGCCTTCCACATTAATGTGAAGTCGAGACAGTCCCGGCTTTTTGATCCTCAACAAGGCGCCAAAAATTACGTCAAGCTAAAGAAGAGCTTGAGGGAAGTGGTGGAGCCGCTGCTACCGATGGACACAAAGCTCATGTACTTCAAGTACGTTTCGTGTGTGCAACAAGACTCCGATAATTGCGGTATATTATGTCTTGTTATGCTGGAGCTCACTCTAGCAAAGGAAAAATGGCACAAGGGATTATACAAACTAGCGCCGTACCTATGCCTGCGCTATCTGAACCTGAGCTTAGATTACATCAACGATCGACGTCTCGAGGGGAACTAGAGCGCATGCTGGTGGACTGAAGTAGCTAACGATGGACTGAATTTTGCTATTTATGGACTCAATTGCTTTACTATGGACTGAATTCACTGATTACGGGCTGTGACTACATTGATTGGTGGCTGCATGATGCACGGCGAGCTGCTACGATAGCCGAAGTGGCTGCGTTTGCGGACTGCTTAAAGCTACATGTATCTAAGTACTACAGCAGTAGAAGGTAACAAGATGAGAACTACAGTAACATGTACAGCCGCTTCGGATATCTAAATTTAGAGTTTTCATTACATTCCTTCTTGTGATAAAATGGTCATGTGTTGGTACTGTAGAGCGAGGTCATGATAAAAATCATGATCGGTTGAAGTCTCCCTCCGCTGTTTTTTTCGGTATCAGTAGCAATAGCCCTTTTTTCAGAGGATGGGCAACGACGACTCAATGAAGGGGCGGGCCAAATAGAATACAATGTACAATGCACGACGAATGCATGTGTAGTATTTTCTAAAACAGGAATGCTGCAGAGCTGCGGAGGCTGTTTCGTTAGTGTGGATGCGTGGGTATATAAAAGTAAAGAACCGTTGATAGCACTGGGCGTCAGACCGACACCTTCTGTCTCCTCACGCTACACGCCAGCACAATCGCACACATCAGACGCCCTTGGATTGTGCTTTTTCGCTAGCAAACACGCGAGGTCACCCCCAGAGAGCCAATCAAAGCGGTAACGCGTCCACAAGTCGGTCCGTGGTGCCGACGCACCCCTCACTGTTAGTGCTCGGCTCTTGTGCTCCGCCAGTTGTCCGATGTCGCTTCAAGCTTCGATTGATGACGGTCAATTTCCGAAATTAGCCTATTTTCGGTTCTCAGTGCTTCATTTCAGTACTTTTTGGCCGCCTGTTGATGCTCGAAACGGCTGCACGGGTCATTCGATTGTGCTCACAATGGCGGGAATGCAGCGATCGACCCAATGACTTGGCCCGAGCGCGCAACGCAAACCACCACACCACTCGCGACTCCATTCGTGCGGCACTGGTGACCACATTTCTGAATTTGACGAGAGGCAGTCAGCCCCGCAGCTTGAAAGACTGGCGACAGACATCCTCAGTAGTTTTAGAGATGGCTCCTCAGTCAACTGCGGACGACAACAGCAGCCTCGCCAGCAACAAGGGCCAGTTCGGCCTCGAGTCTGGCCAGGCGCTCATGGCCGAGGGCTCGGCCGTGCTGCACGATCACATCGTGGGCAAGATGGAGGTCGCGCTGGGCAGCGAGCTCCCGCAGATGGACGTGCGCTTCAAGAACCTGTCGCTCACGGCCGACATCGTCGTGGTCGAGGACGACGGCTCCAAGAACGAGCTGCCCACGCTGCCCAACACCATGAAGAAGGCGTTCGTGGGCCCCAAGAAGCGCACGGTCCGCAAGGAGATCCTCAAGGACATCAGCGGCGTCTTCCAGCCGGGCAAGCTCACGCTGCTGCTGGGCCAGCCGGGCTCCGGCAAGTCGGCGCTGATGAAGATCCTCAGCGGCCGCTTCCCCATGGGCAAGAACATCACGCTGGACGGTGACATCACCTTCAACAGCGTCAAGCGCCAGCAGATCATCAAGACGCTACCCCAGTTCGCGGCCTACGTGAACCAGCGCGACAAGCACTTCCCCACCTTGACGGTCAAGGAGACGCTCGAGTTCGCGCACACCTTCTGCGGTGGCGAGATCGCCCGCCGCGGTGAGGAGCTCTTCTCGAACGGCTCGCAGAAGGAGAACCTCGAGGCGCTCGAGCTGGCGAGCTCCGTGTTCAACAACTTCCCGGAGATCGTCCTCCAGCAGCTCGGACTCAAGATTTGCCAGGACACGATCGTCGGTGACGCCATGATGCGCGGTATCTCCGGTGGTGAGCGCAAGCGAGTCACGACTGGTGAGATGGAGTTCGGCATGAAGTACGCGTCTTTCATGGACGAGATCAGTACGGGTCTGGACAGCGCGGCCACCTTCGACATCATCACCACGCAGCGCAGCATCGCGCATCGCCTTCACAAGAACATCGTGATCGCGCTGTTGCAGCCGTCGCCCGAGGTTTTCGCTCTCTTCGACGACGTCATGATCCTGAATGATGGCGAGTTGATGTACCACGGCCCGTGCGACCGAGTGCAGGGCTACTTCGACAGCTTGGGCTTCGAGTGCCCCGTGGGCCGCGACATTGCCGACTATCTGCTGGACTTGGGAACGCAGGAGCAGTACCGCTACCAGACGCGGGAGGCTCCGCGTGGTGGCAAGCACCCGCGCTCGCCCAAGGAGTTCGCCGACACTTTCAAGCAGTCGGACATCCACTTCGACATGCTCAAGGCGCTGGACACCCCTCACGACCCGAAGCTGCTGGCCACTATCCAGAAGCACATGGAGCCCACGCCGGAGTTCCACCAGGGCTTCTTCGAGAGCACCATGACGCTGTTCCGTCGCCAGCTCATGATCACCTACCGCAACAAGCCGTTCGTCTTCGGTCGTCTGCTGATGATTGGTGTCATGGGTCTTCTGTACTGTTCGACTTTCTACAAGTTCGACCCGACGCAGGTGTCGGTGGTCATGGGTGTCATCTTCTCGTCGATCATGTTCCTGTCCATGGGCCAGTCGTCCCAGATCCCCACGTACCTCGCCGAGCGTGACATCTTCTACAAGCAGCGCGGTGCCAACTTCTACCGCACGGCCTCTTACGTGCTGGCCCAGTCCGTGGGTCAGATCCCGTTGGCGATCGCAGAAACGCTCATCTTCGGCTCATTGGTGTACTGGGTCTGTAGCTTCGAAGCAGACTTCTGGCGGTTCATCATCTTCCTGATCATCCTGCTGGTGATGAACCTGGCCATGGGAATGTGGTTCTTCTTCTTGGCGGCCATTTGTCCGAACGGCAACATCGCGTCCCCTGTCAGCCAGGTTTCCATCCTGGTGATGGTTATCTTCGCTGGCTTCATAGTGACGGCCGGCACGCTTCCAGACTGGTTAATTTGGTTGCATTGGATCAGTCCGATGTCGTGGGCTCTGCGCGCGCTGTCGATCAACCAGTACCGCGCAGCGAGCTTCAACGTGTGCGTCTACGGCGGAGTTGACTACTGCGCCGAGTACAACGGCCTGACCATGGGCGAGTACTACCTGCAGATGTTTGATATCCAGACGGACACGGCTTGGGTCGCTTACGGAGTCATCTACGCGGTGGCAGTGTACGTGGTCTTCATGTTCCTGTCGTTCATCACTCTCGAGTACGTTCGCTACGAAGCCCCGGAGAACGTGGATGTGTCGGAGGCTCAGGCTGACGATGACACGTACGCTCTGCTCGAGACACCGAAGAACAAGAAGGGCTCAGTGGGCGGTGAAGTCATCCTTGACCTTCCGCACAAGCACGAGAAGAACTTCGTTCCAGTGACGGTGGCGTTCCGGGACCTGCACTACTTCGTGCCGAACCCGAAGAACCCGAAGGAGCAGCTCGAACTGCTCAAGGGCATTGATGGATACGCTCTTCCTGGCTCCGTGACTGCGCTCATGGGCTCCTCCGGTGCTGGTAAGACGACGCTGATGGATGTGATCGCTGGACGCAAGACCGGTGGCAAGATCACGGGTAAGATTCTGCTGAACGGCTACGAGGCGACCGACCTCGCCATCCGTCGTAGTACCGGCTACTGTGAGCAGATGGACATCCACTCCGAGGCCGCTACAATTCGCGAGGCCTTGACTTTCAGCTCGTTCCTGCGCCAGGACACCTCGATCTCAGACGAGAAGAAGATTGATTCGGTGAACGAGTGCATCGAGCTGCTCGGACTGGAAGACATTGCCGACCAGATCATCCGTGGCAGTTCGGTGGAGCAGATGAAGCGCCTGACGATCGGTGTGGAGCTTGCTGCGCAGCCTAGTGTGATTTTCCTGGACGAGCCGACGAGTGGCCTGGACGCGCGTTCGGCCAAGATCATCATGGACGGTGTTCGTAAGGTGGCCGACTCGGGTCGTACCATTATCTGTACCATTCACCAGCCCTCGGCTGAGGTGTTCTACCTGTTCGACAGCCTTCTGTTGCTGAAGCGTGGTGGTGAGACGGTGTTCTACGGTGACTTGGGCGAGAACTGCCGCAATTTGATCGACTACTTTGAGAACATCCCTGGTGTGGCCCCGCTTCCGAAGGGCTACAACCCGGCCACTTGGATGCTGGAGTGTATCGGTGCCGGTGTAAGCAACTCGGTGGCGGACAACATGGACTTCGTGAGCTACTTCAAGAACAGCCCGTACTGCGCGAAGCTTCAGGCGGATTTGGCCAAGGAAGGTGTGACGACGCCGTCGGCCGAGTACCCGGAGCTGGTGTTCGGCAAGAAGCGCGCGGCCAGCTCGGCGACGCAGATGAAGTTCCTGGTCCAGCGCTTCTACGACATGTACTGGCGCACGCCGTCGTACAACTTGACCCGGCTGGTGATATCGGTCTTCTTATCGCTCCTCTTTGGCGTTATCTTCGTGGGCGTAGACTACGCGTCATACACTGGTCTGAACTCGGGTGTTGGCATGGTCTTCATGGCCTCGCTGTTCAACTCGATGGTGTCGTTCCAGAGCGTGCTGCCGCTGGCCTCGGAGGAGCGCGCCTCTTTTTACAGGGAGCGCGCGAGTCAAACGTATAATGCGTTCTGGTACTTCGTGGGCTCGACGCTCGTGGAGATCCCGTACTGCTTCCTCAGCGCTCTGATCTTCACGGTCATCTACTTCCCCATGGTGGGCTTCTCCGGCTTCGCGAACGGTGTATTGTTCTGGCTGAACCTGGCGCTGCTGATCTTGATGCAGACGTACTTCGGCCAGTTTTTCTCGTACGCGCTGCCCAGCGAGGAGGTCGCGGCCATCATCGGCGTGCTCATCAACTCAATTTGCTTCTTGTTCATGGGCTTCAGTCCCCCGGCCTACGCCATCCCGTCGGGCTACAAGTGGCTGTACACCATCGTCCCCCACCGGTTCGCGCTGTCCAACCTCGTGTCCATCGTCTTCGGCCAGTGCTCGGACATGCCCACGTGGGATGAGGCTTCTCAGTCGTACTCGAACGGCGGCTCGGAGCTGGGCTGCCAGCCGATGGCCAACTCGCCGGTGACCGTGGGCCACATCACGCTGAAGGAGTACGCGGAGCAGTACTTCGGCATGGACTACGGCGACCTCTGGAGGAACTTCGGCATCGTCATCGCCTGGATTGTTTGCTTCCGTCTCCTTGGCCTGCTGTCGCTGCGCTACGTGAACCACCAGAAGAGATAGTGAACTTCTGTGAGTGCACGAAAAGACGCGATAAACTTAGCACATGTACGTGTTTGACTGCATGTAAAGAGAAGTGAACGCTTTGTGTTTGACCCCAATGTACTGCGGTGCTTGATGATGGCAAGAAGCACCAGAAGCAGTGGATATTTCCTGGGGGTGTCGCGATGGTGGCAGTAATACGTAGGTCCTTCGTGAATGTAGAAGTTGTGAAAGTAAGGTTAGGAGGAATGGAAGACAGTAAGGTGACGGCCCTTTCCATTTGTGGCTCAAAAGCTGGTCTCACCGCAGCTGGCCCAGGGCTGTGATTGTGCTCGCGGTTCCTGAATTCAGAGCTTCAGGGTCTCTACATACAGCAGTGACTTGCGTTTGACAGACGCGCTCGCATCTCAAGATTGCAAAGGTTTTTGCTCAGGATAGCTAATGTACAAGATGCGGTTTATGCCAAGGCCAATGTGTCGCATCCGTATATGTAGCCTAGCGAGGCCTGCCATCATCGATGCTAAGTCGACGCCAGCGTTTTGGTGGAGCTGCATTCATGACGATTTGTTACCGTCCTTGAAGTAATCGGGCCGGATTGAGCCAATCGCGGCTCAGATCCGGACTGAGGTTTAGAGTATCACTTCAACACTGTAGTTGCACTGAGATGTACCGGAACGCTCCTCACCTCTCCGTTTCACTTAACATGACTACAGAGCAACAACCCTTTGTGGTTGACGCCGTGGCATCCCTGTCAGCTAGGTCGTCATCCCCGGCCACCTCGTTGATGCCCTTCCGCGTTTGACGCGGCCGGGTCAAGTTCATTCTCGAATTTCCTGTCCAGCTACCAAGCCGACCAAGGGACAACGATGGAAGCCATGTCGCCGGCCACCCGCAAGCGGCTCGGGTACGAGTCCGGCGCCGCCTTGATGGCCGAGGGCCCGCAGGTCCTGCACGAGCACATCGCCACCAAACTCGGCAAGGCACTCGGCTCGGCCATGCCCCAGATGGACGTGCGCTTCAGCAACCTGTCTGTCACTGCTGACGTTGTCGTGGTCGATGAAGACAGCAAGTACGAGTTGCCGACCATCCCCAACACCCTCCTGAAGACCTTCATCAGCCCGAAGAAACGCATCGTGCGCAAGGAGATCCTCAAGGACGTCAGCGGTGTGTTCTCACCTGGAAAGATCACCCTGCTGCTGGGCCAACCTGGCTCCGGCAAGTCGGCCCTGTTGAAGATGCTGAGTGCTCGGTTCCCGATGACCAAGAACATCACGGTCGAGGGCAACATCTCCTTCAACAACGTGCAGCGCGAGCAGATCATCAAGACGCTGCCACAGTTCGTGGCCTACGTGAACCAGCGTGACAAGCACTACCCCGTGCTGACCGTCAAGGAGACACTGGAGTACGCGCACAAGTTTTGTGGCGCTGAGCTGTCCGAGCACGCCAAGAAGATGCTCTCGCAGGGTACCCCAGAGGAAAACGAGGAGGCCTTGAGAGCGGCCAACGCCATGTTCGCACACTACCCGGACGTCATCATCCAGCAGCTCGGACTCCAGAACTGCCAGAACACCATCGTGGGCGACGCCATGACCCGCGGTGTGTCCGGCGGCGAGCGCAAGCGCGTGACGACCGGCGAGATGGAGTTCGGTACCAAGTACGTGACGCTCATGGACGAGATCAGTACGGGTCTCGACAGTGCGGCCACGTACGATATCATCAACACGCAGCGTAGTGTGGCCCACAAGCTGCGCAAGACCGTCGTCATCGCTCTGCTTCAGCCGTCTCCGGAGGTTTTCGCGTTGTTCGACGACGTGATGATCCTGAACGAGGGTCAGCTGATGTACCATGGCCCGTGTAGCAAGGTCGAGGAGTACTTCGAGTCTCTCGGGTTCAAGTGCCCGCCTCAACGTGACATCGCCGACTACCTGCTGGACCTGGGCACGCAGGTGCAGTACCAGTACCAGGTCGAACACCCGACGAAGCAGCCTCGCCGGGCCAGTGAATTTGCCGACGCCTTCAAGGAGTCGCGCATCTACATGGAGTCGATGTATGCTCTGGAGGCCCCGTACGACCCCGAACTGCTCCACAGCGTGGAACAGAACATGAAGCCGATGCCTATGTTCAGCCAGTCGTTCGTCGACAGCACGCTGACGCTGCTGAAGCGCCAGCTCACCATCACATACCGCAACAAGCCCTTCATCTTTGGACGCGTGCTGATGATCGCAGTCATGGGGCTATTGTTCTGCACCGTCTTCTACGACTTCGACCCAACGCAGGTCTCCGTTGTGCTGGGTGTGGTCTTCTCTTCGGTCATGTTCCTGTCCATGGGCCAGTCGTCGCAGATCCCGACGTACATGGCAGAGCGCGAGGTCTTCTACAAGCAGCGCGGTGCCAACTTCTTCCGTACTGCATCTTACGTGCTGGCCACCTCGGCGAGTCAGATCCCGTTGGCGTTCGTCGAAACGATCATCTTCGGCTCGCTGGTGTATTGGCTGTGTGGATTCGAGTCCGAGTTCCAGCTTTTCATCATCTTCGAGTTCGTGCTCTTGGTGATGAATCTGGCCATGGGAATGTGGTTCTTCTTCCTGAGCTCCGTAGGCCCGAACGAGAATGTCGTCACCCCGTTGGGTATGGTCTCGGTGCTGGTGTTTATCATCTTCGCGGGCTTCATAGTGACCAAGAGCCAAATTCCAGACTACTTGATCTGGGCGCATTGGCTCAGCCCGATGACGTGGAGCATTCGAGCCCTCTCGATCAACCAGTACCGCTCGGACAACTTGGATGTCTGCGTCTACGACGGCGTTGACTACTGCAAGGACTACGGCATGACCATGGGTGTGTACTACCTGGACCTGTTTGGCCTCGAGACGGAGAAGTCGTGGATTGTGTACGGCATCATCTACACGCTTGCGATGTACGTCCTCTTCATGTTCATGTCCTTCTTGGGGCTTGAATACCTCCGCTACGAAGCCCCTGAGAACGTTGACGTGTCTGAGAAGACAATTGAGGATGAATCGTACGCGATGCTGGCGACGCCTAAGAATGCTGGAGCGGCCAACGCATCGGGGCACTACGTCGTGCAGCTTGACGACCGTGAGAAGAACTTCACCCCGGTGACGGTGGCCTTCCAAGACCTGCACTATTTCGTGCCCGACCCGAAGAACCCGAAGCAAGAGCTCGAGCTGTTGAAGGGTATTAACGGTTTTGCTGTCCCTGGATCGATCACCGCGCTCATGGGCTCTTCGGGAGCTGGTAAGACGACGTTGATGGATGTGATCGCTGGCCGCAAGACCGGCGGTAAGATCACGGGCAGGATCATGCTGAACGGCTACGAGGCCAACGACCTCGCCATTCGCCGCTGCACGGGCTACTGTGAGCAGATGGACATCCACTCGGAAGCTGCCACCATTCGTGAGGCCTTGACTTTTAGCTCGTTCCTGCGCCAGGATGCATCGATCCCGGCCGCCAAGAAGTACGACTCGGTGAACGAGTGCATTGAGTTGCTCGGACTTGAAGACATTGCCGACCAGATCATCCGCGGCAGCTCCGTGGAGCAGATGAAGCGACTGACGATCGGTGTGGAGCTTGCTGCCCAGCCGAGTGTGATTTTCCTGGACGAGCCGACGAGTGGTCTGGACGCGCGCTCCGCCAAGCTGATCATGGACGGTGTCCGCAAGGTGGCCAACTCGGGCCGCACTATTATCTGCACGATCCACCAGCCTTCGTCGGAGGTGTTCTACCTGTTCGACAGCCTGCTCTTGCTGAAGCGTGGTGGTGAGACCGTGTTCTTTGGTGAGTTGGGCCAGAAGTGCAGCAACCTGATCGACTACTTCGAGGGAATTCCCGGCGTGGCTCCGCTACCTGTCGGCTACAATCCGGCGACATGGATGCTGGAGTGCATTGGTGCTGGTGTGGGAAACACTGCTGCCGATGCTACGGACTTCGTGCAATGCTTCAGGAACAGTCCGCTTAACCGTGCGTTGGAGGCGAACATGGCAAAGGAAGGCATCAGTGTTCCGTCGCCTGATCTCCCGGAGATGATCTACACCGAGAAGCGAGCCGCCGACTCCAAGACGCAGATGAAGTTTGTGGTGTGGCGCTTCATCGTGATGTACTGGCGTACGCCCAGCTACTCTCTTACGCGGATGTACCTGGCGCTTTTCTTGGCGATTGTCTTCGGCCTGATTTTCGTCGACGTCGACTACGCGTCGTACTCGGGCCTGAACTCGGGCGTGGGCATGGTGTTCGTCGCCGCGCTCTTCCAGGCCATGATGACCTTCCAGAGTGTGCTTCCGCTGGCCTGCGCCGAGCGCGCCTCTTTTTACAGGGAGCGTGCTTCACAAACGTATAATGCGCTGTGGTACTTCGTGGGCTCGACTGTGGCTGAAATCCCCTACTGCTTCTTCAGCGGAGCTCTCTTCACGGTCGTCTACTACCCCTTCGTGGGTTTTTCGGGTTTCGCCAAGGGTCTGCAGTTCTGGCTGGCGATCTCGCTCATGGTTCTCATGCAGGTCTACATGGGCATGATGTTCGCCTACGCGATGCCAAGTGAAGAGGTGGCGGCTATCATTGGTCTGCTGTTTAACGCTGTGTTCATGATGTTCATGGGGTTCAGCCCTCCGGCCTACTCCATTCCTTCTGGCTACACGTGGCTCTACAAGATCTCGCCGCTGCGATTCCCGCTATCGATCATGGAGGCGCTGGTGTTCGCCGACTGCGATGAGCTGCCGACCTGGAACGAGACCACGCAGTCGTACGAGAACGTGGGTTCCCAGCTCGGATGCCAGCCGATGGCGGACTCGCCGGCTACTGTCGGCCACATCACGATCAAGGAGTACACGGAGCAGTACTTTGGCTTCGAGCACGACGATATCACGCGCTACTTCTTCGTGGTGATCGGCTGCATCATTCTGTTCCGCATCCTCGGACTGATCGCGCTGCGCTACATCAACCACCAGAAGCGGTAGACGGACCGATGCGCTCGAGCTGCTCGATCGCAGCCACACTGCATGATGGATTTTTGCATGCTTTGATACATTTACACCAACAATACAAAATCTGTCTTTGGTTTCCACTTTCTATTGTTTCACAAGTTGTTGTTGTGATTCACAACAGTTTTGAATCGATTCGTATCTCAATGCCAAGATGTGCTAACGGCCTGCTGTAGCTGCCTTACAATCGATTCGTGACTCAATGGCCAGGATATGCTGATGGCCTGCTTACTTAAGTACCTTACAACGCGACAGCTGCTGGCCACCTTTCCGCGAGGATACCTTTATCCGGCTCGTTAAACCGCGGCATCATCTCGCGGCGGGTCTTCAGATGCCTGGCAGCAGCACTGCCATCATCACGGTCGTACGCTCGACTGCTTCCATCTCGCTTTTGTTGTCTGTTGGCCAGGTAGCGCTGGTATCCAGTCTGCAAAGCCAGCACCCTGTGTATCGCGATGGCCCGCGCAGCATGTGCTGCACCCTGGTAACGCTTGAAACCCTGAGGTTTCATGTGGTGCTTGCCAAAACAGGCAACACGGTGCAAATCGCTGTGACGGTTGCTCGCGGCATGGCGTGCGCCCCAAGCTATTATAGTGTCGGCCTGTTCTCCTTAGCAGTGCATCCGGTAGTGCAGGCCAATTGGATCGCACGACAACATTCAATCCTGTCCAGCAAATGGAGACTTTCACTAAAAAAAAGTCTCAGTATTAAAGGGTCCTTCACTTTCCTTATTATACAATTTGTAGGACCTTCGCGTACATAGGACCTTCAGGCAGTGAAGGGACGCGACGGTTGGACAGCCAATCACAGGCCGTCTGAGCTGCGATATGCTCCGATGATGGCACCCATTTTCTATTTTCGGCTAGTTTTGGCAGCAACAGTTATCACCTAGCCCGCGCCGGATGACGGCGAGCTCTTGTTATTTGTGGCAGCGGCCTCACCGTGCCACATAGGCTGCTTCACACATTTTCGCTCGAAACTGAAGTTCGGACCCCACAAACAAACCCATCTCGCCACGGCCCGCCGCCACAAACGTCAATGCGGTAGCGAGCGGTAGACGCACCGCGCGCGGCTTACGGCCGCTTCAACCTGGCCAAGCTGCACCGTTTACCCTCGGCGCGCACGAAGTCATCCTCGTCCGGTCGTCCACCCCGTTGTTTGACAGCGGCCCGCATTGACCCGGGCCAGGCCAAATCGAGGCCGGTAACCAGGCAGTCATTCTCCATTTTCCTGCTTAGCGCTCAGCCAGCAGCCAACATGGAATTATCCACACAGCCGTCGCCGACCACGGCCAAGAAGCTCGGCCTCGAGTCGGGCCAGGCCCTCATGGCCGAGGGCCCGCAGGTGCTGCACCAGTACGTCGCCACCAAGAT